>NW_009615038.1:5129-7652 GCF_000690535.1 Cariama cristata
AGTCGCTGCAAAACACATGCGTTGAGAAGCGGTCCCGAAGCACTACGGAAAAACCCCCGAAGGAGGGCTGACAGGGTATGGTGACCTTGTGGGTTTTGGCGATGCTGTGACTCCCTTCCCCGGCTCTGGGAAGGGCACGTGTTAGCCGGTGGTTGCTTCTGGATCCCTTCTGACAGCCAGCACTTGCAAGGGAATAACTTTCCGCAGCCTGACAACTTTGTTCGGTCTGGTTTGAAGTCAGTTTTGGGTCACCCGGGCGCTGTGGGTTGTGGTGCTTCTCAGGGGTCTTGGCACAGCCCCTCCGCCGGGCTGGGTTTGTGGCAGCGGGGCTGGGGGCGCGCCCGCGCCCCTGGGGGGTTCTTTGCTGTGGAAGGGGCTTTAGACAAAAGAATGCAGCAGGGCCACTTAGCCTGACCTTACGCGGGAAGGGTGACCGAAAGTCAGAAAGGCATTTAGTCTCCGGGGTTATCTTCCTGATGCTACGTGCCTTTTGAAAGGGCGACGGCAAATTTTCAAAAAGCCTCTGTTTGGAGCAGGGAGATTAAAGAATTGTTTGTAACCTGAGTAAGCACAGACACCCCCCCCCCCCCAAAAAAAAAAAAAGAGTAAAAACGCAAAGGTGTTTTTTCTAAGCGCTCGGCGTGAAAGCAATCTGTTCCCACTTCAGGGTCCTCCGAAAAGGATCCTTGTGTGAACGCGAACAAAAGCCTCGGTGGAGAGGAAGTACTTCCCCTCTCCTAATGCCTGGTCGCTGGCTGTATTTTTAGATTATTTTGCGTTGGTGGTGGTTGTGCATCGGATTGGAGTGCTGTGTAGTTTAAAGGGGTTTTGTTACTGTGCTTTCATTACCTGAGTTAGCAATGTCAGAAGGATAGGTATTCAGATTCGGGCAATTTACCCGTTTCTTATAACTAAGCACCTTAATTAAAAATTATCATGGCAAATTGTATGATTGTAACCTACTGCGATTGTTTGCCATGAGGTATCAGAAATACCGGATCAGTTCTAGGAATGTGTTAACTTGCAGGTCTGGTATGTGTGCTTGGTGTCTGCTTATAGCATTAGTTCTGAATTGATTTCCTAGATGGATTTCTAATAGCATTAGCAGTATATATTGTATTGATAAGACTATAGATGGAAGAATAATCAGACTTAGTAAAGTAAGAGATGTGCAGATGTTCTTGACTTTTTTGTGTTCAAAACTAGCGATGAGGAAAAATAGACCTTTTTAGGGAAGAGAAAACCGCTTTGTAAAGCGTGTACGTAGAAAAGAGTGCTAGCTCTCTACGATTGTATTGCCGTTTCTCTTACTTATATGCACATCCAAGATGGGAATGAGACTCTTTTTTGGCTGGGTGGGGAGAAGGGGTTGTCTGCACCAGTATGAGTCTGGGTGTTTTGATCCTTTCCTGAGCCTCTTCTGGTTAAAGACAAGAAATATGTGAAACAGGGATTGGTCTTGAGAAATAAAATCCAAGTTGGAGGAAATAGGAAATCAGGGGACTTCTGAATCAGCTTAATGCATTGGAGATAGAAGAAGGTAAAGGGAGCATGGTCAGATGATTTCTCCTAGAGCAGGGGGACCACCTGTACCTCAAGATAGAGCTTCTCTTATATTTGCTAAGAGCTTAAGCTGGTTTTTATTCAAACTAAACCTTGCTCCTTCCTAACCCATTTTGTGATACTTCAGTGTGTTGCCAGGCAGCCTTATTTGTCATTTTTACGGCATTCTCCATGACAAAAGGCTATGGCATTGTAAATACAGAATAATGACATAACAACAGGGCAAAGAGCAATTGGGAGCGAAGAGGAAAACGTTCTTTAGTTTTCTAAAACTGGAAACCTCTAGCTTTTTTTCATGTGCTCTCCCCGGCGACACTGAGATGCCTGTCCTTAGCAAATACTTTCAGAGTCCACAAGAAAGACAAGAGGTTTCTTTCATATCTGCTAAATATAGCTTGCCATCCTCCGTGGCTTTGCAATGCCCTCCCATAGTTTCTCTCTCCAGTTCTTTGTTCCAGTGCCTTTGTATTTCATTTTACATACATATTAATCCACACGTGTTAAATAATATCAGCCCTCGAGGAACAGTTCACTGAAAGCTGCTTTCCCGGTTCAAGTACCGTATTTTTCTAATCCTGGGCCAAAATGTACTTGAGATGCCAATGTCCTCAGGGTATCCTGTGAGAATTTCAGTATTTAAAAAAAAATAATTAAAGTTGCCCTTTGTTAAAGTCATATGCAATATCTACCAGTTTTCACTTTACAACCTTTTACACCTTACCCCAGTATAGGATTGCTCTCTCCTGCCCTTTCTGACATCTATGTCTCCTTTGGTAGCGGTTTCCTGGGATCCTGGCTGGGCTGTTCCTCTGGTAAGGCAGAAAACAGCGGTAAGTGACCCAAAACAGCAGTAAGTGACCCAGCGGACAGCGCTGGCACCCCTGTGCCTTAGCTGCAGGGTGGCACACGGACTCTCTCCCGCAAGCACTGCTGTGATCGCAGCTCCTGGCTCCGGCCGTG
>NW_009615038.1:7683-8913 GCF_000690535.1 Cariama cristata
CCAGTGGCTGCTCGGTAGGACGGGGACCTGTGGGCTCGCAAACTGTGGCCGAGACCTAGCGGAGGGTCGGCAGTGTGGGCACTGCAGAGCAGCTCGGCATGGGGGCTCGATGCCGAAATTCTGCCTTTGCTCTTTCCTGGGAATGTCAGTGTCATTTGTACTTAAAACATCTGAGATGACTAATAATTAGGGCACTGTGAAGCAGCGTACTGGAACTCCTAAATGTGTACAGAGCGTACGTTTATCATATAAGGTATCACACATTTTATTTTCCAGGAACCAAAATTTCTTGAAACAGTTCTCTTTACAGTATAAAAATAATTTCCTGTGTTGACATAGCTTCATGGTGGGTCGTGTGCCGTGGGACTCGGAGCTCCACAACAGGAAGGACAGCTTTAGCTCCTGTGTCTGTCTCCACTCATGTCACTTCAGCCAGAGCTTTGACCTCCATCGTTGTCTTCCAGATCTGCTATTCAGCTTACGATGAGTCAGTCATTCTCTGCGCACATTTCCCTCCATCTTCTGCAGGAAAGACTGTAGGAATATAGTCTAGCTCCTTCCATTAAATTTCATAGCTTGTCAGATTCCATTTACAGTAGAAGCTGCTAAATAAATGTTTAAATTTAACAGAGCCTCTCCAAACACCTCTTGCTCTAGCAAGTAGGTGCCAGGTCCTCTCGAGGGGAACTCATCTCACACAGCTGTGGCTATCTGCAGGGCCGGATTTGCAAGCAGCAGACCTTACTTCAGTGCATGGTTTTGCTCATTTTGCCTACTCAGTCGCTGTCATTCCTCGTCTTGCTGCGGATGGAGTTCAGTGCCTTGCGTTGCACCCGCTGCCCTGCTGCAGTGTACGGGCTGGTGCGTGGTACTAGCTCAGAAACTGCCCCAGCTGCCTCGGTGCTGGCGGGGGTACGGTGCGGTGGCCGCGGAGCTGAGCTGTCCCACTGGCCGCGGTGGGGACTGGAGAGGGCTGGGAAGGACAGTCGGAGCCCACCCAGTTGAGGAGAGTGAGGGCATTTCAAGGGAAGCCACTCATGGCTGTAAATAGCAAGCTCTAAGCTCAACCAAGACTGGGACCAGGGTGGGAGGGTAGGACTCGTCCCCCTCTTTTAGAAACCTATCCTAGGATGGAGTGAGTTACCTGCCCAGGGAGCGTCTCTCGTCCCCTCCACCCCACCTCACAGAATCCCGGACTGGAGGGGGCTGGCAGGGCCCTCTGGAGACCAC
>NW_009615039.1:0-327 GCF_000690535.1 Cariama cristata
AGAGCCGCAGGAGTTAAGCGTGCAGCTGGCAGGAGCTGATTCAGGTGGGTGGCACGTCCTGGCGACAAGACTCGAGTGAAGAGGAGGACTGGGAAAGGGAGGGGAGAAGAGAGGAGGAGGAGGAGGAGGAGGAGGAGGGAGTGTTTGCAGGCAGCGGGGAGCAGCGAGTGTGCGGCTGCAAAGGAGCTGTGCGAGGGAAGGATGAAGGTCTCTCCCTGCTGCCTCCAGAGCGGGTGTTGAGGGTGAGCGTGGGGGCAGCGTGGCAGGGGGGGGCCTGCTGTCCCTGTCCCCCCACCCCCCAAGGGACCAGGACGGACACCCCCGCTC
>NW_009615039.1:454-5594 GCF_000690535.1 Cariama cristata
GGGCTCCAGCTCCGGTAACTGTATTGTCGGTCGGTTGTGACTTGGGGGGGCTCCTGTGCTTGGGGGTTCTGCAACACAGAGCTGGCTGCTTGGTGGTTTGTTTGGGGTTTTTCCCCTTTCCTTCCAGAGCTTTGCTTTCGCTGATCTCTGACATGGAGGAAAAATGGTGTATTTGAAAATAAAGGAAAGAAAAGCAGGTGAAAATAGGAAATGCATGCACTCTAGTGCGTGGTCCGGGAGAGGGCAAGGGGTGTGTGAGGCAGCCGAGGGCAAGGAGGTTTCCCTTGGCTCTGATGGCGTGAGCTGGATTCCCAGTCCTGGAAAACCCTCTGGGATCGAGTCGATCCTCACCCAGGCACTGATGGAAATGTGGAGTAACCGTAGCAAACCCCGTGGGGATGCGCTGGGGATGGTGCTGCGGAGACTGAAATCCAGCCTTGCCCAGGGATGCTGGCAGGATGCGATCCAGCCAGAGCAGCTCTCTCAATGCATTAACCCTTCTGTGCCTGAGCTCCAGGGAAAATGTTAAAGGAGCGAAGTTAAGTGTAGAAAAGAGGCTCTGTTAAATAAATCAGCCTGGTCCTTTGGTGTCCCTCCCTCCTTTAACTCAGCTTTGCCTGCCAGTTCTGGGCTGAGCCCACCCGAGGGAGAGGACAGGGTGCCCAGGGGCTGGCAGCAAAACGTGATGGCAAAACAAATTGTGGGAGCAGCCGCCCTAGGCCCATGGTGTCATTTTAATGATTTCTGTGCTGATTCTGTGTTACCTCAGCCCTTCCTAACCCCGCTCCTCTACGCGTGTGCCTCCCCGACGCAGCTACACAGGAGCTGCGCGCCCACCCGCAATCTCCGTGCTCGTACCTCTGTGCAAAGCAACCGTCCCCTCCTGCAGCTCTGGGGTGCGTGGCTGTGCCCTGCCAGCCTGGGGAGCGATGGGGACCAGGGCTCCCAGGGGTCTGTGTGCAGGGAAGGACCCTTGTACCCATCTGTGCTGCCCCAGTCTGGGAAGGATGCTCGGGGTTGGGAGGGACCCCATGGCTCCGTGTGTGGCTGAGGCATTGGCTGTCCTCGCCTCTCCCCGATGCTCCGACAGGCACCGGGTCCTCTCCACCTCCTCTTGCTTCCTGCCAGAGCCTGAAAAAAGGGACCTGAGAGATCTCAGCAATGCCCCTCTCCCATGAGTGAGAGGGGGGCTAAGCCCTTTGCCACCCAGGGCTTGTCCCAGTCTGGCAGTGGGATCCCAGAGGGGAGAAGGGGGTGCTCAGGGCTGGGCACTGCAGGGTGGGAAAAGGACCCTTGGAGCAGTGTTTCCAGGGAGGCTTTTGCTGGAAGTAGCAGGTAGGCACTGCCATCACCTCTGGGCACGAGGATCTGGTTCCTCAAGCCGTGATCTAACGAGGCTGGGAGGTCAGAAGCTATGCACGGATGCTGCGTGTCGCACCCCCCTGGGGTTGCTGTGCTGGTGCTGAGCCAGGACTCAGCCCTTGCCATTGCTTTTGGGATGACCAGCCCTGATCCTGCAGCTGGGATCCAGGCAGAGCTCGCAGCAAGGCTGGGAAGCAAATGTCTCATTTCTGTCTCTCAAGGCCTGAGCAGGGTGCAGCCCTGCGGTGATGGGATGTGGCTCGGTGCAAGATTCCTGGAGCGTTGACTGCTCCCTGCCGTGGGGCTTCTCTTCTTGTGGGTGCCCATCGGTGCCTGGTGTTCACGCCTGGGACACGGGGCACTGCCACCCAGCTCCCATCCTGGCTCCCCGTGGCAGAGGACCCTGGTCCTGCTTGCCCAGTCTCTTTCCTGGGAACACGGCTCTTCCCAGGGCTCCTGACTCTCCTTTCCTCAGTGCAGAGCCAGCACCGGGCACTGCTACCCCAGCACCCTGGGTCCTCTCTGTGAGCCGTGGGGGCTGGTTTGGCACCCAGTTGGCACTGGTGTATGTGGCTGTGCAGAGCAGGGCTGAGGACCAAATCTGGGGATGAGTCTCTGCTCCTCAGCCATTTTAAACCCCTTCCTTTGGGTGAGACCTTTTTTATCTCCTGCAATGTAAAACAAGGAGCTCAGCATCAGCTGCCGGAGCTGAGCTGTGCCAACACCCATCGCAGAGACTGCAAAATCCCTCTGGTGCAGGGGAAGGGAGCGGTGAGTTAGGCAGGACCCCGACCTAAACCCATCCCACCTCGCCAGGGGTGTCGGAGCATCAGGAAATCACTTTCCCCACAGCACTGTACATTAAGCTGCATAATTGCCTCCCCAGGGAGCTGGAGCAGCCCCTCGACTCAGTGCTTCAAAGGAGGTGCCATGGAGGCTCCGATTCCCAATGCGGAGCAGAGCTTCAGCCGCTCTGACCAGACGCGGCTCCTTCTGCTTCCAAGAGCCATGCTGGCTCACGGCAGCAGAGGGTCGTCCCTGCTCCTCGCTGTAGCTGATCACTACCATTTAGGGATGTGATCCTAAGTTTCCCAGCTAGGACAGGGATGGAGGATGCTAGGAAGGTCCAGAGCTTGTTCCAGGTGGGCACCTGAAAGGCTGGGAACTTCACCATGCTACCAGCACCTCTCCAAACCAGGGAAGCCCAAACACAGGGCACTCTCCCTTTCTTTATTCCCAGCAGACGATATATCTCCTAAATCACCTTCAGGGTAGACCCTGGTCACTAATGCCTCTTCTCTTCTGTCCTAAAAGCTACTCGTGGGATAGCATTCCTGTTGGCACGTGGCTGATTTCCTAAAGAGCAGAGATGCCAGCCCAGTGCCCGTGTGATCCCTTCCTTGCCCACAGAATCTCCCCACCACCCTCCCTTCTTGCTCTTGCATCCTTTAGCCAGGAAACACCCCGAGGGGCTGTTTCACTGCCCTCCGCAGAAGACGAGGTGCAAGGCACCCCAGCACCGACTGATGGTCGTTCTTCCTCCGCCCGGCACGCGTGGGAGGTACCCGGGACTTTGGTTCTCCTCCTGGAAATGGAATTGTTGTTCTCGGGGGAAATGCCCTCTCCTGTGCTCTGCATCGAAAGCTGCAGCTCTGCCCTGCCCTGGCTGGGGACAGCCATGAGAAGGAGAATTACTGCTGCCGCCGAGCGCAGGGCGCTGTCTGCTGCTTGCTGGGAATGCATCAGGAGAAACATTAAAATTAGATGAGTTTAAAACTTCTCCTTAAGAAGGGAGATGGTCTCTGTCGATAAGGATCTGCACCGGGGATTTGAGTTTGAGTTTAGGGTTTGGTTGTTAACGCTCTTGAGTCATGAGCTCCTTGTGGAGCCCAGGGCATCCCCCCTTGCCCTCCTGCTGTGCCGGCCCATGGCCAAGCCCTGGCCACCCTGGTCCTCACATGTGTCCCTTCCAGCATCCCTCCTGTGCTGGAGCCCGGCAGCTGCTGAAATGCCCGACACCGTTCCAGGACATCAGCCAGCTCATAGGTGGTGAAATATATGTGGAGGTTTAGCGGTTGTTGACGGCAGAGAGTATTTTTTGATAAATATATTTATAGTGAGTTTTGTAAAAGGCTGTTCCAATGAGTGGGTTTTAGGAAGGCAATAAATGGCTGAGAAAATTGCTCTGGTTGCACCTCGGAGCAGGGGGTGGCAGGCCCAGCACCCCCTGCCTTCCCCCGCTCCGTACCCCCGGCAGCGGTGAGCGCTTGGGTCTCCTTGAGGTGGGAATGGGGGTCCCACAAATGGCACCATCCCAGTCAGGGAGGGATGGGGGCCTGAGCAACACCTGCGCCCCCTCAAAACGGCTGGGGTCCTCACATTGGGTGCTCCCCGGGAACTGTTTGCAAACAAACACGCTGCAGAGCAGGAATTATGTGTCGCCTCTGTTTGGCGTGTAATTCTGAATAACAAATAAATATGGGAAAATTGGGATCCGTTCCCAGACAATTCACAAAGGGCTTAATTGGGACTTAAGTGGTGCCTAAGTCTTGTGCTGGCTCTCTGCACTGGGGTGCTTTTCACCCAGACAGGGAAAAGAGACAAACTTAGTCAATAAATTACTTGTGATAAATTATTCACCAACTCAACTTAGAATTAATGCCAGCTTCCCCCTCCAGCAGCTTATAAATGCTCTGATATCTCCTGACCCTATCCAGGCTCCAGAGCTACCCATCGACTTTAAAAGCCTAGCCCAGGCGCTATTATAAAACCATATTTTGTGGCGTTTATAACCAGTCATAAAAAAATCACTCCGAGATTAAATTTGGCATGTGAGGTCGGAGCGTGACCGGCTTTGTCCTTCCTGTTGACCAACGCTGAGTCGAGTCTGTTTTCAGGTTCAAGCTGAGAAAATTGTTGTGTATGAAGACAGGCCACTCTGTGAGACTTAATAACGCTTGCTTTGAATTTAAAAGCCTTCATCAGTGAGGAATCTGTAATCAGCATAAAAGGGGTTTTGCATTTTAACCAGCCTTTCCCAAAGGCAGAGATGATCTAACTCCAGCTTTCTTGTTCAGGAGAAGAAAGCATCTTTGCCCCAAAGCCCAGGGAAGCTCCTCTCCCTGCTCTGTCCTGTGTCCCAGCAGGACCATGGGGGTAGAGATCAAGAGCCTGGAAACATAGAGGGGGGCAAAGAAAAAAAAAAAAAAGAAAAAAAAAACCCAAGTATCTGGTCACCTGAAAAGGAAAAAAAAAATTTTTCCTATTTGTGAAACATTAAAAAATGAACCGATTCGGTTTGTGCTGGAATAAGCATTTCAATTGGGTGTCTGTCACTCGTTCATAGTATGATTATTAAATTTAATTCAATGGTTTGGTTGGTCAAACCGCTGTTTGGCAACGCATAATCAAAGCCGCTGGCTTGACTTGAAAAGCCCATGTGGACTTCAGACACGTTGGCCCAAAAGGGGTCTGCAGCGTTTGATCCGAATTCACAAATTGCTGCGGTTGATCAGAAGCTGTGCTCTTCAGTGAAGGCTTTTATTCCCATGGAAAATTCTGCCGAGCCCTATTTCTGAGTCACTTTTCCTAACTCCTACATGCTGCCGCTGGTGCTCAAAGCCAGCGATGGAGCCGGGCGGGCTGTCCCGAAGCCGGGGCTGGCGGAGGGCTGGCTCCCTGCGGGGCTGGGCACCTCCAGCTCTCCGGCAGCAAGATGCAGCTCATGCAGTCGGCGAGTCCTTTAGCTCCCGATGTGCAGCAGGATTCATCCCTGCAT
>NW_009615039.1:5665-6967 GCF_000690535.1 Cariama cristata
CTGCCCGTCGGTCGCCTGCGCCCGAGTCCTGCTCCGTGCTGAAACCGCCTGTTATTCCTTCCTTTTCATGAACCTTTGTTAAATAAGACAAAAGGGATTTCAGTGACACTCTCCAGCTAGCTTTATGGCTTTTCAATATTTTGTGGACTCCTTCTTTGCTGGTTAAACCTTCCTGGGAAGCCGCAGACGTACCCCCTTATCCTCCTCCTCCTTGGCCACGGTTGTCCTCCCTGGCTTGGCAGACACATGCATTTTCCCTGTTTCGCTCAGGTTTTAAGGGAAGTTAAATGAACAGGGCTGTTTACATCTGCAAGCCATCGCTTATCGTGCCGAAATCTCAGCTGGCAGCGGCAGGGGGGCGGGAGCGCCGCCGCACGCGGGGGGCCGCAAAAAAGCTCGCACCGAGCGGCAGGGCAGCCTCATGTTGCATTTTGCTTTGGTTTATATTTTTAAGGGTGCGGAGCGGGGATGGAGAGGGAATAGCAGTGTGCTGCCAAAGTTGTTTTCTCCTGGGAAATCACGAGTGCGCTGGGAAAGGGAAGGGGCGATGTGCTACGGCCTCGCGGAGCAGCCGCTCCCGGCACACGGCATCCCGCTCCTGCTCAACCAGGGTGGCCGGACCCCAGCCCCGCTCCGGTGGGGGCTGCTGCTGGGTAGAGCTGGGTGCAGCTCCATCCACCCCGAAGGCTTGGTGCCATCTTATTTTTCTTGGTGTCCTTGGTGCAGACGGTCTCCTTGGGCAGCGCCTGTAAATAACTGAGTTGCAGAGCTGAGTGGGTTTAAAAACCAGGGGGAGTGGGGCAGTTTGCAGCCAGAGGCAATGCAGAGGGTTGATGTGGCTCCTGCCTCCGTGGGCTGAATCCTCCCTTTGCATCGGCTGCAGAGGGGGTGAAGGTGGGGAGTCACCCCGCTGTGCTGGGGGACAGGCAGACCCTCACCCCCTCCTGCCCTCGGGGCTGCCTGCAGCCGGGCATTGCCCCCCACACACCCCCATGCCACTGCAGGGTTGCCCCACAGTGCAGCTCCCCAATCTCCGCAGCAGCCCGGGATGACTAAGAGGTGATGAGCCACCCATGGAAACTCAGAAGAGATCTAATTCTGTGAATAAACTGGGAAAAAAAAAAAAAAGAAAAAAAAGAAAAAAGATCCCTGGGGGAGACGACGTTTGTGAATTAAAGACAAAGTGGGTGACATTTCCGCCAGCCATATGCAGCTGCGGCGTGGGGAGAGGGGACGTGCGTGGGGCCACCGGGATCTGTAATTCCCGGAGATGATGGGAGAGCGGCAAGTTCTCACGCTCGG
>NW_009615039.1:7182-8719 GCF_000690535.1 Cariama cristata
TGCAGCCGCTCCAGGGCAGGTGGGACTTCAGGGGCACTTTTTGGCTCAAAGCCTCCGGCTCCAGCCCAGCACCCCCAAACTGGGCGATGCCAGTGGCCGGTTCCCCCAGCTCATCACACTCCTGCTCCTACGGGCAATTCCCTCTGCGCTAGCAATTCCCTTCTCCCCTCCTCTGCCCCCAGGCTCCCAGTGGTCAGTTAGATGAGTTTTATTTAAAACAAACTGGAAGTGGATTTTGCTAAGAATAAGCAGAATTCCTCACCCGTGAAGGGTTCCCCCATCCCTTTCCATTTGGGGAGGGACCTTTATCAGCCACCCAGTGCCCCGAGGTTTGGCCACAGACAGGGCAGTGCCCACTGGTGTGAGGGGCACAGACCCCCCGCACAGAAAAACGTGGAGATTTGAGGGCTGGGTGTTGGTTCCTCCCCGGTGGGTGGGTGCCTGGGGGGTACACGTGCAACCCCTTGGCTCGTGATGGCAGAGTCAGCCCCGTGGTTTGTGAAGGACCAAGCGGTCCCCATCCCATTGGAAAGCGTCTCTGGGATCTCTGCTGGTGGCAAAGCCTCGCTGCTCCCCAGGGAGGGGCTCAGCACCCCCAAACCCCGTAAGGGCGATGCCGGTACAGCCACCCCCACCTTGTCAAGCCCTTCCCGGCTGCTGTGGTTTCTCAGGGCACGGCACAGGGCTTTGCCTCCATCCCCACGGAGCGTCTCCGTGCCCGAGGAGGGGGGTGAAGCAGCCCCAAAGCCGTGCCTGGCAGTTGCTATGGCAACCGTACATTTTTCTTATGATTCCTAATGACTTATTGGCATTTGCACTAATCTACAGCTTTTTGGGCTGCCGGAGGTTTCCTTGTCTCCCCTCAGCCCCCAAGAGCAGGCGCATCCCCTGTGATGCCGGATTCTGGGTTGGGCTGGGGGGGCTGCCCCCCGCACTGGGCACAGCATCCCCTGTGCTTCCTGGGGAGCAGCAGAGACAGGAGCCACCAGCCAGCCCTTTGCAAGAGGCAGGGGCTAAATAACGGCTTGTTTTTTCCCCAGCGAGGCTGAGAGGAGGCTAGGAAGCCCAGGGGGTTTGGAGAGGAATGGCTCTTACCGGGTGAGAGCCAGCCGGAGTGGAGAACAGCAGCCCTGTGAGAAGCAAAAGGGGTCCTGGGCTGCACAAACCCCCAAACTGATGCGGAGTTTGATGGGATCTGAGATGCGACTTCAGTCTTGTATTTCCAGCCGTGCTGGTAGGACACCCGAGCTTTTCCTCGGTGAAATTCAGCACAGAGAGAAAATCAACGCATTCTTTTTTAAATCCATGTTTAATACCAAAAGTAATACCTCACCCAGATTTATTCAGGTGGATTAGATACTTCTTGGTGGCTCACGAACATCACTGAGCAGTTTGCAAGGCTGGGGGAACTCCCCAGGCAGGGCTGCCCAGCTCCCTCCGGCTGAAAGCAGGGCTTGGACCCAGACACGGCGAGGGCTGGAGGCTTTTTCAGAGATTCAGAGAGTCTTTTTGCCCTCACCTGGCGGCCAGTTTCTGG
>NW_009615039.1:8756-11574 GCF_000690535.1 Cariama cristata
GTTCTCAGCAAGCGAACGTGTGGCTCTGAGCTCTTCTGCCCCATTCCTTGAGGCACAAGCCATGCAAGCCACCCGCCTCGGTTTTGTCCCGCAGAGAGGCTGGTGGGAAAGAGATGGAGGGTAAGCAGAGACCGGGGGGACAAAGTTACCGGCATGGCCAACCTTCACGTCCAACCCTTTAATGTCACCGATGTGCTCTTTCTGGCTGCCATGTCCTAATAAGCTGCTGAAACATTGGGTTTGCAATTACTGGCTGAAATATTTAACCCTGAGCAGGAATCTGCGTGCACTGAAACTCAGATAAAATCATGGGAAGACTTGGGGGCTTTTAGGATCAGTGACAAGCTGTTGCAGCACAGGGGCAGGGGCTCATTCCCCTTGTTTGATGGGTCGTCACCAGCCTGGATCTGCTCTTGTCCTTGCTTTTTTATTGCTGGAGCTTCCCTTCTCTTTGCCCTGTCCTGCGGCCACCGAGCCCGGCCGTTGACCGCAGCAGAGCTGAGCTGGCTGGCAGCAAGGGGAAGGGAGAACTGAGATTTCTCTCGCTGTCCCCGGGTGTCTGCCAGCCCAGAGGGGTTTGGTAGGACCTCACGTCCTTACGGCATCGCCAGGGACATGGTGGCAATAGAGCAGCAGCTCATCAGGAGGTGGTCTATGATGGGAAGCGGTCAGCCCCCCCACCCCGAGAGCATCTCGCACCCCTGCAGACACCGCTGAGATGCTCTTCTGTGCCACTCCATGGGGTCATCGAGCCCTCAGGAGGTGCTTTGTAACTCCAGCCCTTTATCGCAGCCACACGGCCCAAGGAGGCCAGAATGTGCCGGCAAGATAACAGGGAGAGACTTGCCCGTAATTAGAAATTAGCCTGATTTCACAGCACTTACAAGCAGCTGCGTTTCCATCCTGACCTTTCTTCTGCTGAAGATCAAAGGGAGCAGGGCTGGGCTCCAGCGGCGGCTGCTCTCGCCCCATTTCGCATGCGTGATGGGAGCCCCTTCCACTGCCCGTCCACTGGTGCTGGACTCACCTGCCCATCCTTCGCTGGCACTGCACCCTGCCCGAGCCAGCCGCCACGGCATGGGTGGGCAGCTGTCCCTCCGAGCTCCCGGCTCCCTTCCCTCCTGGAAGAGCAGTTTAATCCATGAATGAAGAGATAAATAAGATGGAGAAGGCAAGGGACCAGCTGAGCTCCCAGTACAACAAAGGCCGAGCAAGGTCGCTGATTCCCCGGCCCTTGCCTCTTCTCTTGGTGCCGTCTGCGCCACACTCCCCGCCTGCAGCAATATTGCTTAGCTGAAGAAATATTATTTCCAACAACAGACACCTCTAGAGAAATAACAGGAGACATCCCATCATGGTTTAGATTTTAATTACACTCAGGAATTCATTCTTTTTTTTTTAAGCTTTGTTTAATAACCTGTTTCTCCCCACACGCCCCTCCACTGCTGAAGAAAGTTTAAAGAGCCTCGATTTATCCCTCTGAAGGGACTAACATCAAAACACTGCGGTGGCCGAACATTTCTTCCTAAAATATCCCGGGGGGACACACTGGAGCAGCTCCTGGCCATTCCCGGGCTCTGGATCGGGACAGGACCACCGCCGCCGGGGGACCGGGCAGCCCCTCCCCCTGCACCCCATCCAGCACCCCGGGCTGCCCTGAGCCACCCTCACCAGGGTTTTCACTGCCTCAGTGAGAGTCGATTATTAAGTCAAGACCGTATTCCTGGGACCTGGGTTTTTTGGCCCAAGAGAAGGACGTGGAGGTGTCCTCCCCAAGTGACACCCCTGATCTCTGTCCCCTTCAGAGCCTGTAGCTCAGATTGGCTTCACAGCCGGTTTGCGGAGCACCACGTGGGTAGCAGAGCTCAAAAGCCTTTGACATTGCCCGCAGCATCCCCTCTCAAAGGATGCTGTGCTTGGCCTTGGTGTGGGTAGAGGAAGGGGGAGAGGTTTGGGGGGGGTGCTCTGCAAATGAGCCAGCCTTAATGGTCACCCCCCCGCCCCAGCACAGCCCCGGGGCTGTGCTGACGGGTATCGATCGTTCCTGTTTGCCAGCTGATCTGCTAGGGAAGGTCACTTGGGCTGATGCAGCACAGGCAGCGTCTGCAGTCATCCTGCCGGGACAGCCGTTACCTTGGCCATCCCTCTGCCCGTTTCAGGGCCCAAGATGCCCACGGGCTGCGACAGGGACCAAGCCTTTGTGCTGGATGGGATGGGGACCCTGGGGTGTCCGAGAAGCCAGGAAGGAGCAACACAGAGGGATGGACACTGTCCTCTGGGCTGTAATGTCTCTGGAGAGGAAGGTTCAAACAGCCACTGCCTGCCTGCTGCAGCTCTAGGCATGCTACTTGTTTGTTTGATTAGAGGGATGAAGAAATAAATGGAAGAGATATGAGCATCCCTCTTCACTCCCAGCTCCTATGCAGTACTGGCTTGATTGTTCAAAAGGACTCAGTGTCCAGAGCTTCAGAGCTGTCTGCATCATTTAGACAGGCACATGGGAGATGCGCCCTTTGAAAATCTTGTCCCAAATGGTTAACAAGGAGCCGTTATTCCCTGCAGGCTGGCAGTGTTTCCTCCCACCATAATGATCCGTGGGGTCTTTCCCTGTATCTGCAATGTACAACAGAGGGAAATAGTATGTCACGGCAATATATATCATAATTTCCTGGCATGCACCTGTCTCTCCAGCACACACAGTGCCGCAAGGCACAAACACACACTTGTGCGGATTATGAGCTACTATTGCTGTCATGTCGTCGCAGTTCAACAGGCGTGTACAGCCACAGGAGTTATCACATCCCGGTGCCCGGCCGCT
>NW_009615039.1:11605-12105 GCF_000690535.1 Cariama cristata
TGGCAGCCGCCGCGCTCCTCGCTCCGTGCCGACAGCCTCCCCCGGGCTGCGGGAGCTGCGGGAGCTGTTTGTGTCTCAAAGCTGCCTGGGGGAAAGGACCCCCCTGCCACCGGCTTGTGGGGACCCCAGCACGGAGCCTCTTTGCAGGGAGAGGAGCTGCGGTCTGTGGGAGATGCTTTAGACTTGCATTGCTGGTCATGATGGGGTGGCACCAGGCTTGCAGAGATGCCAGGCTGCCCGCTGCTCACCCTGCCTGGCTCTTCAGCCTGCCTGCTGCTGAGAGAGCGTGGGCAGCAGCAGGGCTGTGATGGTCGTAACAGGGGAGGGAAAGCGGGCTGAGTCGTCCCCTGCTATCAGAGAGAGATGCATGATCCTCACAGCTAATTAGCAACCTGGGGAGATGGAGAGGGAAAAGGCCCCTCCGCCGGGGCACTGCCTGATGGAGAGGGGATTGCAAAGGGCCCAGCTGCACATTGCAACGGATGATTTCCCACGGGAGA
>NW_009615039.1:12279-16705 GCF_000690535.1 Cariama cristata
TCGGCTGAAATCTGGCACCTTCCCCCTCTCTGGCAGTCCCATTAGAAGCTATAAATATATCCGAGTGTTTACAACACCCTTTCCCGAGCACCCTGGGGATAAAAATCAAGAAGGATGCTCGGAAGGGTTAGGCTTGATTGATGGGAGCCGGGCTTGACACACCGCGCTCAGCGCCGGATGGATGACGGAGCCGGCGTGGGTGCGCCACGCAAGCCCCGATGCGAAGGAAGCCCCCTCCCCGGCTGGGAGGGCAGGGAGGGAGGTTTGCAGGCAAATCCCCTGTACCGCCGCGCAGGGCGAGGACGGTGGGTGCTCCCGTGGCGGAGGCAGCAGGTGCCAGCACTGCCATCCCATACAGCCAGGCACTCGGGTCCTTAACACGGGTGCTCTGCTCCTCTCCAAGCACTAAAGCCGGAGGTGGTGAGGGGCTTTGGGGGTCTGCTGGCCCCCTGGGGCTCTGCAGCCTGGCTGGAGACCCTCGGCGATGCAGCCTGCAGGACGCCATCCCTGGGGGTGGCTGGAGAGCGGGCAGCATCGCCGGCTGGAGCTCCACTTCTTCAGCAGGGTTCAAAGCCAACCCACCTGGGACTGCGAACAATTAATTTTCCCAATCTGCACAACGATCAGCTTCTGAGGCGAACAATTAACCGGTCACAAATTGTAATTGTCATCTCACTTCTGATTTTAATTTGGCCTAATGAAGGCTAAGTGATTCCGTCTTGCTCCTCCTCCCCTGGCCCCACGGCCCTCTGGCATCCCTGCCTGCAGCGGGGCCACCCGGAGCCGGAGAAGCTGGCCCGTGGCGAAGCTGGCCCGTGGCCGTGGCCTTCCCCGGGATGGAGAGTGCTGGGGGAGGCCAGGGAAAACCATTAATCCCTGTTGCAGACTGCTTGGTTTCAGATATCATGGCCAATAAGTTTTATTTAAGGGAATTGGCTGCCTGTGTCCATGCATTCTGGTTTGTCACAGCCTGTTAGCCTCTCGCGCTTGCCCTTTGAAGCAGGGGCTGTCATTTAATCTTCATCTAGAATAACGCACTGATTTTTTTCCCCTTTCTGATTTTAACTCACTGCTGCTTGTACGTCTCTGTCCGCACCCCGCTCCCCCATCGCCATCCCCACCTCCCCGATGCGTTATCATCTGCAGCACCTTTTGGATCTAGCTATGTTTTCTAATGAATTCATGGTCTCGCTGAATTGCCTTTCACTTTAATACTTAATTTAGATTGAAGAAGGTGGCTGCTGAGTCTCGAATACTAACTGAGTCTCTGGTGTAGCTTTGGTTGGAAGTTGCCTGATGCCCGGTGGGCCCAGGATGAGCAGAGCCATCCGAGGTTGGTGAACTTTCTATAACCACCCCACTGCTTTCTGAGCCTTGCAGCATCCCTTCGCCTCCATCCTCAGCGCGAAGCAGATGCACGAGTTGTCGTCAGGGTACGGCAGCCCTAGGCACTGGATCTGTCCGCACATCGCATCATCCGTCTCCGAGAAACCTGGCCCTGGCCCCCTCCCACTCCGCAGCTTCTGTGCATCGTTTAATGCAGGGCAAAGTGACAGCAAAACGCTCCCCAGCCAGGGAGCAGGCGCTTTGCCACACGCCGAGTCTGCACAGCGTTCCCTCCTCCCCAGCCCCGAGTGTCTGATAATTTTAACACAAGCACTAGGGAGAGGGCTCCTTCATCCTGATAGAGAGCCCGAGCCCCTTCTGGGGTGAAGCATTGCAGCTCTTTAATAGCACCAATTAAAACTGCAGAGGGAATGAGACGTCGGCAGGCAGTAATCACCCAGACTGGAATATGTCCTGAGCGTGAGTTTTAACAGCTTCGCTTTAAAGGGAAAATGTACTTTCTGTGACCCTTGGATGAACAGAAACCTGGTTTCAGAGCTTATTCGAAACCTGCGAGGCTGGGTATCAGCATGGCCTCGAGCCCCACGCTGGGATGCTGCTGCTCCGCCGCGGCCGAGAGCCCTCCTGCCTTGGCCTGTTCAAAGCAGCAGGCAGCGAGCGGTGAGAAGGAGTAGGGCGAAGGGAAGGGGGAACAAAGTGAGTTAGCAGGATGAAGAGTAAATGACGGCTACATAAGCTGATCTCTCAGGGAAAAATATCATCTCCAGTTTGGGGTGAGGAGGGTTGCAAAAAATTCGTGATGAAGATTAAATGACTTCCAGGGCCAGTTAAAGTTGGTGAAATTGTTCCCTGCTCACTCCCTGTCTGCAGCCCAGCGTGCCGCCAGCAGCAGCATCCTACCACCCAACCCGCACCTACCCTGGCCACCAGCTCTGTTTGCTTCCCTGTTTTCTCGTGCCGCCCTCGCCCAGAGTTACGACTAATGCGCCCTGAAGACATCTTGGGCTCAGTGAGGGTGGATTTGGTTAGCTGTTTGCACAATTGAGGTCGAAGCCCATCTTGTCTGAAGCTGAAAACAATTAAAATCACTCCTGGAGGGCCATAAGCACGGACCCGGCCGCCTGCAGCACAGCATCCCTTCGGCTGCAGCCGGCAGCTCCCTCCTCCCTCCTTGCCCCGCACAGCACATCCCGCTGAGCCCTGTTGCACTTTGCAGGATGCCTGTGCACCCACTCAGCCCCGAGCGTCCAACCCGCTTGTTCCAGCGAGCTCCATTACAGCTGCCCACACAGCCCACGCAGGATCCGGCCCTCCTTGCACACCCAGTTGGACCAGCCGGACGCCGGGGGTCACGGATTTTCCCCTAAGCTGACCGAACCAGCATTGCAGCAATGCCCACCCAGCCCCGGCACAGCCATCTCGGTGTCACCAATGCTGGCTCCCGCTGTCACCGGGATGGTGACTGGCAGCTGACGGAGCTGTCACTCACTGCTGCTCCAGGCGCGGGAGCCTCCGGCTGGGGTTGGCAGCAATCCCGTAATGATGGGGCTTCGTCAGGGCCAGGAGGACCCTGTCAGAGCCACCCTGGAGCTGCCTATTTAATTGGGCAGGTGCTGGGTGGTGTGGGTGCGGGGGGGTGCTGAGTGATGCTGCTTTGCCAGGGAGGTTGGAGATGTAGAAGTTGGACTCTGTGCTCATTAACCCTTGGTCTTAAGGGGCTCATCACAGATATTTTGCAGCCAGCGGGAGGATTTTGGTGGCTCAGCGGCTGCGGAGGAGCGGTGTGTCTTTCCTGTGCTGTTCCGAGAGCACTCCCCTGCGGTGCTTGGATTTCTGAGAGCCTCGGGGCTGTAAATCTGCACCCCGCGCACCCTCAGAGGAGCCTGGCCCCAAGCTCGGCTCCTCAGCAGTGCGTGTGGGAGCTCTCCCCTCCTCGCCCCGCCGTGGCTGGTGTAAATCCCCTGGAGGTGGCTGCAGAGGAGGCACTGGAAAGGTAAAGTCCTTCATTTCGTTCTGCATTATGTAGAAGAACAACTTCGCATGTCGCTGCTGTAGGTTTTTGCTTGAAAATGGGTCTTGAATTTCTCTTTGCTCTTAGTACACATACGTTTGCACGCACATGCCTACATCCTGTGTCAGGTCGATCTTTTTTTACAGTCCTTTCAAACCCATAATTACACATCTGAAAGTTCCTCCAAAACCAGCCCCTCTCCCTCCTTCTGCGACACGAATGGATAAAGATCTGCTCAGAGCTCAGTCATGCGGGGAGCAGCTTCGGTGGTTTTTTGAAAACAATATTTTGTCAGTTCCTCCTCAGACAAGTCGCTGGCGGGCTTTCTCTCCCCCCACGCCTCCCCACGCAGCTCCCAGGTGCTCTGGCTGCAGCAGCACCCACCCAGGGGATGCACCCACCCACCCAGGGGATGCACCCACCACCTACAGATGTGCTCCGGGGACCCTGTGGCCCCGCTCTTGCTGGCTGGAAGGGGAAGGGGCTGGCTGGGGGTGGGCTCGCAGCCCTGCCTTGTGCTCAACGCGCTCTGGCATGAGGGATGCTGAGTATCCAGGCTCTCCGTGCCGGGGCTCCGAGCCACCCCATCACCTGTGGGAAGGGTCTCCCCATGGCAAGGCACTGTGTCCAGCCCCAGGCAGCTCTCACCTTCACCCCCTGCACAGCTCCGAGGAACCGCGGGTGCAGGATTGCCTCCATGGGCTCCTCGGGATGCAGAGCCCATCCTGCGGGCAGGGCTCCGGCCACGAGGGCCAGGGCAATATTGCTGCCTGCAGTTCGACACGGCCCCTGGTTTTCAAGAGGGACTCCATATCCTTTGCAAATTTTCCTCTCCAGAAGAGCAATAATACACTGCGATATTATTTTATTGAAGTAATTGAAGTGTGTGCACAGTGCCTAGAGGAAAAGGCAAGGAGATGCAGCGACACACTCCCCAAAGGCGATTCCACGAAGCGCCAAGGGCTCTGCCTGCTCAGTGCCCCTGTGCCGCAGGCTCTGCCCCGGGAGATGCCCGAGTGTGGCAGCGGTGGCACAGACCCAGGCACCGACGGCCGTGATCTGACATGT
>NW_009615040.1:0-604 GCF_000690535.1 Cariama cristata
TGCCTTGTTCCTTGCTCCCTCGCCAGTGGAGCGGTTTCAGCTCTGCCCCCCAAAACTGCAGGCAAGGAGGTGCGACAGGCAGCAAACAGCCAGGGTGAAGGCTCGGGGTCAAGGCGCCCAAGACAGCGACCCATCGCCTGGCTCGCTGCTGGTCCTGGCCGCATCCCAGTGCCCACAGTCCAGCCTCCCATTGCCTTGGGAAAAGCAAGTCCCTACCTGTCTCACACTGGGTCCCCACAAAACCCTCGGGACAGTAGCAAGCGAAGGACCCGGGGAGGTCCCGGCAGGTCCCGCTGTTCTTGCAGGGCTCTGACTGGCATTCGTCAACATCTGGAAAGTGACGGGGAGGAAAGGCTCAGCACAGAGGTGGTGCTGGTGGCAGGGTACAGGGAACTTGGAGAGGCAGCGCTTCTCCCACAGAGCACGGACCCTCCCCATGTCACTTGTTACCCCGAGCCCACCAGCCAGGAACAGCCCTGCTCCTGGGGCCGTCAGGACCCCACTGCCCCCCACCTGCCCCTGTGCTGGGGCCACGGCAGGAGCTGGGCACAGTGACATGCCTACAGGGACGCTTGGGGACAGCTGGCGGTGGGGGGCTGCACCA
>NW_009615040.1:985-1532 GCF_000690535.1 Cariama cristata
GCCCCCCACCTGCCCCTGTGCTGGGGCCACGGCAGGAGCTGGGCACAGTGACATGCCTACAGGGACGCTTGGGGACAGCTGGCGGTGTGGGGCTGCACCAGGAGGTCCCATAGGGTGCCTGTGGCACATCCCCTTCCCTAACCCCCGGCAGGCATCTCACCTTCTCCCACCCTGGGGAGCCACAGTCCCACCAGCCCCCATACTGCCCGTCACCCCCTTCAACCAGCGCCCACGCACAACCATGAGCATAAACGTGAGCAGGAGCACAGCGCAGCCAAAAACGTGCCACCTCAAGGTGCTTTCTCCCTCCACCTTGGCCAACAGCTTTGGGGACACGCAGGGCACTACCCACTCGGATCTCAAGATCTGGGGCTTCTCTGCACGTGTCAGGAGAACGTCACTGCCCCATCAGTGACGGAGATGCCCACACAGCGTCCATTAGCAGGGGGTGCAGAAGTAGCACACGTGCTACCCCACAGCCCTGCCTGCTCCTCTGCCCTGCTGGCACATCCCACAGCTGGCCGGAGGCTCCAGGAGAGAAGCCCTT
>NW_009615040.1:1611-1846 GCF_000690535.1 Cariama cristata
TGTTCCCCAGGGGCCGGGGAGCGAGGTTTGCTATTGCCACCTGCGGCAGCCCTGGAGCGTACCCGGCACCGTCTCTTACCCAACTCGCAGTGCTGGCCAGCGTAACCCGGCTCACACAGGCACAGGAACTCGGCGATGCGGTCCTTGCACTGGCCGCCGTTCCGGCAGGGCTGCGACTGGAACTCGTCGATCTCTGCCAGGCATTTGGGCAGGGGAGCGGCAAGGGGAGAGCAAT
>NW_009615040.1:1923-4020 GCF_000690535.1 Cariama cristata
AGCCATGGTCGTGACCAGAGCCCACCGGGACGGTGCCCCAGGGCTCAGCCGCTCCCCAGTGCTCCTCACCATCGCATTCGGGGGGGTCGCTCCAGACACCTGGCAAGCGGCAGACACGGGGATGGTTGTGCTGACTGAGTGCGTAGCCCAGCTCACACTGGTATTCAGCCAGGGAGCCCACCTTGGTAGAGTTGAAAGAGGCCTGGGCGTGTTTCACCTCGCTGGGGATGCCACAGTCGACCTCTGGGTAGAGATGGGGGGCGGGGGGGTGAGCAGGGCCCACAGAGGCACCCCGAGCCCTCGGTTGGCAGGGGCAGCACAAGACCCTTACCAGACTGGCAGTGCTTCCCTACGTAGCCCATGGGGCAGGGGCAAACGTAGCCAAACGTAGCCCCCGCCGAGGTCCTCACAGGTAGCACCGTTCTCACAGGGGCTGAGGAAGCACGGGGAGGGCACTAGAAGAAACGCGGAGCAAAGAGCAACTGCTGTGGAGCTGCCAGAGCCCAGAAACCAGAGCCATCCCCTTTCCCCCTCTGGCAGGGCACAAGGAAGGGTCGAAGCACTTCAAATGATGGGGAAGGGGGTTCAAAGCAAGCAGCAAGGCTCGCTTGCTGCCGCCGTGGCCATCAGCAAAAAAAAATCCCTGGGTAGCCCCTGGCACCAACATGCCCTGCTCACACTTACCAATCTCGCAGTGCCGGCCAGCGTAGCCCGGTGGGCAGTCGCACTTGTACTTGCCGATGTAGTGGAAGCAGGTGCCCCCGTTCTGGGCCGTTCTGGCAGGGGCCTGAGGCGCAGGGGTCTGGTTTACCTGGGGGCAGAGGGCAGGCGGGAGTTGAGCAGCGAGCAGGATGACTGCCAGCTCTCCTCCCCAGGTGGGGGGGCCGTGGGGCCGTACCGATCTCGCGGGGGTGGGGGCGGGTGCGGGTGTACTCGCCATCCGCTTCCCTGCAGGTACCCCCGTTGCGACAGGGCCCCGTACTGCAGAGCCGTGGTTTCGCTGCGGAGAGAGCGCCGAGAGCGGAGGATCACCCACTGCTTGCCAGCACCCCAAGACCCACGGCCTCCCGTCGGCACCCCCCACCAATCCATTTGTTGTGGGAAAGCGGGGGGCCACAGGCACACAATGCCAGGGGACCGGCCCCTGATCCTGAGGCCAGAAGCTCAGGCATGTGAAAAAAAAAACCAAAACCAAAAACCTCCAACACTGATGGTGTTGTGCAGGAAACACAAATGGATCAGTTGCTGTCAGGGGCCGTGAAGTGAGCCATGCAATCCTCCCTCCACCCTCCAGGATGGGATGGGATAACCTGCACCCACTTCCAGCTGCAGCTCAGCAAGCAGCCACTCATCTCCCACAAGGGTCCAAGCTCTTCTCCACAGGTCCTGGGGCTGGCAGGGAGCTCCACATGTAGGTACCTTTCTCGCAGTGCTTGCCAAGGAAGCCTCGAGGACACTCACAGGTGTACGAGTCATCTTGAACCTCGCAGGACCCCCCGTTCATGCAGGGCTCCGAGTCACAGGGGGATGGCATCGCTGCAAAGCCAAACCCAGGGCATCACCGAGGACATAACGACCAGGCGTGTGAGGGCTATGCCCCGGTTGATGACGGTATCCCCTCCTCAACCCCCTGGCCCCCGTTGCATGTCCCCCCCCAGGGCTGGTCCCGCATCCCCACGGATGAGACTTACTGTGGTTGGTGCCGTAGTCGGTGTGACAGACGCAGAGGTAGCTCCCACCATACTCCATGCAGTAGCCGCCGTCCGGGCACTGCGTGTTCACGTTGCACGGCGTGGTGGTGACTTCTGCAAACAACACGGCCAGCACCGGCCTCCATCAGCTGGTGGCAGCAGGACACCCAGCCAGCTGCTTGGCCAGAAACAGGGGTCTCCTAACTTTGCAGGGTCTGATGAGATGGGAGGGACCCACTGTACCACACGCCGCAGAGCATGCGAGTGGCAAGGGCCAGCCTGGATGCCCGGCAAGCTTCGGAGCAGTAGGGCACAAAAGCTGTGGTTCCCCTCCCCACCCAGGGGAGCCAGGCTGGGGCCAGGGGCTGGGAGAGGCACGGTTCAAGGGGGAATGATGGAGGTGGAG
>NW_009615040.1:4071-4385 GCF_000690535.1 Cariama cristata
TACCATGCTAGGCTCAGGCAGGGGCAGAGTCTCTCCTTGCTTACCCACAGCCTGCCTGGCTCAAGCATCCCAGGGAGAGAGCAAACACAGCGAGCGCAAAGCTTTCACCTACCAAATTCACAGAGGAGACCAAAAAACCCAGGCGGGCACTGGCAGATGGTGACATTCCCTTCCAGACAACTGCCCCCGTTGCGACACTCGCAGCCCTCCGAGAGCTCTGCAAGAGGGGAGACAGGAGCTTTCCCAGGACCCCTCCTGTTTGTGGGGCTGGGACAGCCAAGCAGTCTTGCCAGGTGCCACCCATGGGGCATGGG
>NW_009615040.1:4447-4748 GCF_000690535.1 Cariama cristata
AGGGGTTCTGCAGGCCTGCTACTTCCCCCTCTCGGGAGCGCAAGGGTTCCCCTAGAGATGCCATCCCCCACCGCAGAGACCCTCCCAGTACTCACTGTCTCGACAGTCCTGCCCGGCGTAGCCCTCCTGGCATTCGCAGACATAGCCCTGCTCTGTCTCCAGGCAGCTGCCCGCATTCTGGCACGGGTGGGAAAGGCAGGCGCCGGGCACACGGGGCCCACCTGCCAGGGAAGGGAGAGGCTGAGACAGAGCTCCCGGGGCAGCGCCGGTTCCAACCCGCGTCAACCGCGAAAACACCCAG
>NW_009615040.1:4795-5003 GCF_000690535.1 Cariama cristata
TCTCCTCATGCTGCCGGCCGGTTTTCGGCAGTTCCTACGGCTGACGTAGCTCCTTTTTAGCCATTTACCCCTTCCCGCCCGGTTCCCCCAAAACCAGTTCCCGTGCCGGGCTGGACAAGGTGTGCCTCCACTCACCATACTGGCAGTTGTTGCCATAATAACCCGGGGAGCAGGTGCAGATGTAGCGGCCAGGACGGATGTAGTTGCA
>NW_009615041.1:0-22772 GCF_000690535.1 Cariama cristata
GAACTTCCCCGGACTGCCACGACTTCTCAGATGTGATGGACAGTGGCTTAGCCACTTCTTCTGCCAGTTCCCTCAGGACCTGCAAGTGCCTCTCATCAGGTCCCATGGACTTGTGCACCTTCATCCTTGGATGGTCTGGAACCTGATCTTCTCCTAGAGCAGGTGGTTCCTCATTCTCCCATTCTCTGCTTTTGCCTTCTGCGACTTGAGCGGTGTGGCTGGGACACTTGTCGAGCAAAAAAGGAATTGAGTACCTCAGCCTTCTCCATGTCCTGGGTATCCAGGTCTCCCGTTTCCTTCTGGAAAGGGCCCACATTTTCCCTAGTCTTCCTTTTATCAGCGATGTACCTGTAGAAGCTTTTTTTGTTGCCCTTGACATCCCTGGCCAGATTTAATTATCTTGCCTCTTTGTTCAGGCTGTTAAGACTGTTTTGTAATGGGTTAATTTAAATATTTTATTTTTCTATATATCTTAGTAACAAGAGAGACTAATGTTCTTTTTTGGGGACATAGCTTTTGTTAGTTGGTTGTGTGTTTGTCAGACATAACTGAAGTTGCCTTAGGGCGTGTAGCCTCTTGTATTTTTCTTTGTATCAGAATGTTTAACATCTGTAGACCTTGCTGAAGTCTTGGATAGAGAAGTGAGTGTCTAAAACTTGTGTTCATCAAAGGGATGATGTGGGTTTATTTTTATTTGATAGGTCTCTTCAGAATTTAGGTGAATAACTTGTACAAATTGAGAAACAGTGTTAGGGGGCTTTTTTAATATATTTGAATCCAGAACATGAAAGTGTATGTAACAATTTTCAGGTAGGTCTTACGGTCATTTGTTGGCATCACATTTTGCATCACGTGAACAGAGCAGGACAGTAAACTCATGTTACCATTAAATTGGCACTTGGTTTGTCTTTTTTTAGTTAAGGACTCAAGTTTTCAGGGATTATGTTCTTTCTTCTCAGTAAGAGCCATTTAGCTGATATTTTTACTGGTGTAAAACAGTAAATTTCAGTCTTTGAAACCTTGCTGTGAAAGATTAATAGGTTTGCCAACTTCTTGCATGTATTACTTTGCATTTTTTCCCTGTTTCCTCTTTCAGCTATGTTCTTTTCTTTTGCACTTTCCGTGTGCACCCATACTGGCGAGTGATATAAAATGTTACCGGTGAGTGATATAGAATATGCTCGTAACACTTCTGTATGATTTTTACCTTTGTCTTGACAAGATTAGGATCAAGTACTCATACTAGCTGCCATACTAGTCTTGTGCGCTTGGCCTGACTGTACCCGTTTCTCATACATATGGATACTCTAGCCAGTGTTAGTCTGGCCCTATATCCAGAGCTTTTCAGTTCCCTCAGCGAGGGAGGTGTCCCATCCCTGTGCACGCTAGCTCTTGCTGCACCCGAAGTACTGCAGTAAGGCTGTGACGTATGAAGAAGAGACATACAGGTTTCAGGATCAGTGGATGAAGTGTTTGTACCAGGAAGGGCACCTTCTCCTTCCCTAGGTAAAGGAGGAGAGGCTTTTGACACCTTTGTGTTCACCACAGGATGGTGTCTCCAAGATGGGCCCCCTTTGTGATGTGATGTTGGCTGGAAATCAAGGTGCTAATGAAGAAAGAGAAACCTCTTGCGTACCTTTTCCTTCCCCACCCCTGGCAACATACACAAAGCCCTTGAAACTCAATGGGCTTTTTGTCCATATGTTTGAATTTATTTTTTTATGAGGCTAGTGCCAAAACCCTTTTTTGTTGGTGATGCTAAGACCTGAAAGATGTAAATGATATTGCTCATTGTTAAAGTGTATTATATTGGTATCTGCTGACCTCTAATATAGAAGGATCAATATGCTTCTGCCAGATACTTACCCATAGATCTTCTATTTGATTAAATAAACTCCTGTTAAATTTGCCAACTTGCCAATTTTTTTAAGTTCTCCTTTCTGTTGAAAAATAAAGTGAGAGTTAAAAAGTATGCTTAATGTATTGATTTTTTTTTTTTAAGTGTACACTGCGGTGTATGGTATGTAGAGTATGCTTAATTTTGAATGTGTTTGATTAATTGAAGTATATTGGAAGGATATGTTGCAAGTACATTTGGGATGCTTGTTAACTTTTTTTTTTCTTTTACATAAGGGAAAATAACAGATCTCACATTTTACATCAGATAGAAAATCATTCTTAATTGTCTGCTTTCTTATCCATCGGCATTTCAAGTAAAATATCGGTGATGACTATACAAGCTGAAGTAGTTGAAATGGAAATCACCTGTTTTAAAAAAAAAAAAAGTATGACATACACACACATTCTTTAAGCTACGAATGGATTTGGAGTGAAGTTTCCTCAAAAGCATCATGTTATTGAAAGTCTTAAAAATTGTCTTAAAATTTTCAAAATTTTAAGCTCTTACTAGCTTGAAGCTTTGTAAATCTGGGACTTAACAGTAACTTCACAAAACAAAGTAGGGCTAGTAAATGGTTGGTTTCCATCTTCTAGTCATTAGTTTCAAAGAGCTGTGATAGATCTTTCCTAAACGCCAAATTTGTAAGGTAGTGTTTTGTAAAATGCCTGGAAATGTTTTTGCTGGCGGGAAGGAGTGTGGTTATATCTCTTAATACCTTTTGCTCTTGACCTGCATGTGACCAAAACTGCAGGGTTGCAATAAGTATCTGTAAGACTCCAGGTTTTAGTAACTGACAAGAAGTGCTAATCTTCCACTTAAATACCTAAGTTAGGAGTAGGTCCAGGTTCTTAGAAGTTCTTAACTTAATGCTAAAACTTGGTATTTCCATTTTTATGGGAGGGCTTAAGAGGTAGGTGTTGAGTGATTGTTTTTCTAGGTAACTTCATTTTACATTACATTAGGTTATATCTGTTTTCCCAAGTGTCCTTACTCTTGTCACTTTGAAAGTTGAAAGCTGGATTTTAGAATGCTTCAAGACTTACAGTCTTACTGTAATGCTCGCTTTTCTTGGTAGCTAGTGATGCTACTGCAAGCTGATGTTTTCCATTCCTTCTGAGCTGAAGCTCACGTTGAAGAGGTGAAGCTAAGGCTGTTTTGTAGCGGTGCTTCTTCTTACCTCTGACTCAGAAAATTTGTAAAATAGCATGACATCGTGAAACTAGTGTTTCTTTTGTTCCCAGTGGTCAAGGCAGAGCATGTTGGAGACTGTGAAAGAAAGGTAAAAATTTCAAGAAGGTAAAGGTCACTTATCCTACCAGGAAATTTGGTGAAAAAGGAGAGAGGTGCTATTGCGAAGGGTTGCTATGGGATTCTCCAGCTGAAAGCCATTGACAACCTTTTAGGCTTGTCTATGTTTCCAGAAACATACGGACCGCTAGTTCTGTTTAAAGTCATTCCTGTCTCGGGAATCTCAGTGTTCAAAGTGGAGGGGTGTGTGTCCTAACAGTATCCAAGCTGGGGAGAAAACTTGCTAGCCTATGATAGCAGCCATTCTTTTCTTGGAAGTGACTGTCAAATTTGTTACCTTAATGGTGTGTCTAGTTGCTCTCCAACTTGACAGAGCCGGGCTAATGTGGATCACAAGGTTCTGCTAAGTTACTGTGGATCTCCAGGAGCAGGTGTCTGGGGAATGTTTGTGCCTGTGGTTGCAGCAATGGATCTGAAGCTAACTTCTGGAGTGTAACTGCTAGGGTCAGTAGGTAAGGGCAGACTGAGGATGGTGTCTTAAAATCAGCTCCTGCAAAATGGTAGGTTTTGCTACAGCCTCTGCTGTGTCATCAGTAGTTTCTACTCCTCTCTTAATTCCAGTTCTGTTTCCCATTACTTTATTCTTCAGTTCTCGCCTGCTATTTTCTTCACTCTTGGTTTGAAACCACATCTTGTAGGCATCTTTGCTCCTCCACTACTGTCTACTTGTAGTAAAGGTGTTAGATTGGGCCTCCTTTTTGCCCTCTGCTGCTGACATACAACTTTTTATTGGCAATTTGTTTTCCTTATTGCCCTTTTGAAATGGACAGTAGTCCCTTTATTGGGGGTTTTTTGTTAGATTTTTTTTTTCTGGAATCGTACCTGCTTGCTTATCTTCTGAGAACGATTCTTTTAAGTAGCAATGAAAAATTGTTTTGTAATATGAATAGCTATTAATTTGTGTAATATTGACAGGTGATATCGGAAACTATTACTATGGACAAGGGCATCCGATGAAACCTCATAGGATCCGAATGACCCACAACTTGCTGCTAAATTATGGCTTATACAGAAAAATGGAAATTTATGTGAGTATAAGCAATGCAATGTCCACTGAAGCATTTAACGTTATTTTTAAAGGGCTTCAAGTATTCTCACACGAATAAATGGAGAGAAGTGGAAGTGGAAACAGGAAATACTTAAATAGCGTATACAGAGCTCTCTCACTCAGAGGTGAAGCAGTATTTTGACTGGTGAGGAGTGCAGATTGTTGCCGGTGTCTGGAACAAGTGAGGCAGAGCCCCAGTAGAGAATTTTCACCAGTGTGTTTATGATTGGAAGAGTGGGGTGTTGGGTGACATTGGGGTAACTGCACAAAGAATTAAGTTGTATACTAACAACAGAGTAGCCCTTGCTTTGTGTAAAACAGCACTACTGTCAGTTTAACTAGTCTCCCTTCAAAGTAAATAAGATTTCTTTTGAGTTATCTGTTTCAGCAAATTGTTAGGTCATTTTGCAGAGCGCTCTGATTGTTTCTATAACTCGTTCTTGTTATCAGCGACCCCACAAAGCTACTGCTGAGGAAATGACCAAGTACCATAGTGATGAATACATCAAATTTCTCCGATCAATAAGACCTGACAATATGTCTGAGTACAGCAAGCAAATGCAGAGATGTAAGTGTCAACATTAGGCTAAGTCTACACGTACGTGCTTTGATGGTTAGCATTGTTTAAAGCTAAATACTTACCAATACAGAGGTATGAACATGGGCTTAATGGTGTGGGTGGGTTAGAGAAATACTGTAACAAGAGTAACATGTGCCCGCCCCTAGCTACACTAATTTGGGGACTTTTCTATTAAAAGCAGCCATCTTGGCAAAAATGTCCTTTAAGCTTATGGAAGGGTTTTTGACTCCCCTTTCACAGGGTGTATTCTAAATGTGAAATAATACTTTCTGTAGGCTTAATGCACAGATTAAAGTTTAGTTGTGAGCTGTTTGCAAAAGTGTCTTAAAATCCATTCTAATGCAAAATCTTTCTGAAAAAGAGTGGCTTTTAGAAGAATAGAGAAGTAAAATTCAATATGTGAAACTGTGTTTAAGTCAAGAAAAGGAGTTACTCCTTCCTCTTGGAGTGAGATAGTAAAAATTGTACATTACTCACTGTTCGGCCTTTCTGTTAATTTATTCCTTTAATTATAGGAATAGGCTCAAAGTTCTGTTAGGAATGAAGATTGGCAGCTATTATATCAATTTAAAAGGCAGTATTGTAACCTCTTCATGATGCCTTATTCTCAGCAGATTATTTTTCCAAGTAATTGTACATTTCTTAACATGACCTATGTTAATCAGCACTTCTTCAAAAATCTAAAAATTATCTAACTTCTTGTTAATGAAGAGACAAAGTCCTATGGAAGCCAAAAAGGGAAAAGAAAAAAAAGATAGTATGGAGTCATCTTAGATTATGAGACTTTACATTGTTTTCAGTATTTAAAATTTAGCCTGACAAAAATGAAGCGGGGTGGGAGTAGTTAAAATGCTGAATGAACTATGCACTGCATCTGTAACTGTTATCCATGCATATAGCAATGCTGTTGGAATGGTGTTTTTGAAAAGTAGTGTGTTTCTTACACAGTTAATGTTGGAGAAGATTGTCCTGTGTTTGATGGCCTGTTTGAGTTTTGTCAGCTGTCAACTGGAGGCTCTGTTGGTAAGTATAGGTTCTTTGCCAGCTGTTTTATAACTTTATTACATTTATGTCAGCAACTTAAAACTCTGGTAGTATATTTAAAACTGAAGCAAATACAAGGTGGTTGTTTGGGTTTTTTTTTGAATAAAGAGATAATACATCTTATATTAGTTAGACTGTCAAATATGAGATATATCAAGTATCTCGGTATTGGTAAGAGATCAGATCTAGGATCAACTTATTTAAAAAATAGGACACTATTTCATGTAACAGATTTAAAGGCTGTCAGAAGTTTCTGACTGCATTTCCTTTCATTTTTGTGTATGTCTTTTTGCAGCTGGGGCAGTAAAATTGAACAGACAACAGACAGACATGGCTGTTAATTGGGCTGGAGGACTTCACCATGCCAAGAAATCGGAGGCATCTGGTTTCTGTTATGTCAATGATATCGTGCTTGCCATCCTTGAGTTACTGAAGTAAGTTTATGATGGGAACAAGATAAAATTATTAGAAGTGTCACATTCAAGTATTTAAACATTTGAAGATATGGATTGTAATTATTATTTCAATGAGCCTTCATAGCCCATGTTGAACTCATACAGTTTCAATTAAGAAAACTCCAAGCTCTGCCTGGCTTGGCTTCAGCAAGAAGTTCAAACTAAAATACAGGCAAGCTGAAAAGATAACTAATAAGAGAAAGGTTTTAATCAGATATTTAGAAGTACTTCTTTACACAGAGGATAGTGAACTTCTGGGACTTTCTGCTACAGGAGGCTGAAGGAAGCAGACAGCAACAGCAGATTCAAAAAAGAGATTAGACATAATCGTGGACAAGAGGTCTGTAAATGGATGTTAAAGATCCAAGCAACGATGCACTCTGTAAAACGCCATATGCTGTAATTCTAGATGGTGGGGAATGGGGAAGTACTAGGGTAACAGACTTCAGAAAATGGACAGACTTACATGCTTTCTGTAAATGTTAATCTCCTGTTGCTGCTCCTGGGGACAGAATAGTGGGCTAGATGGATTGCTGCCCTGACCCCTTAGGGCAGTCATTATGCTCACAATCATACACCCATTTGGTTTCTCAATATGCCTGCTTATTTCCTATCATTTGAGTCGTTACTAAACCAAACGGGAATATTCAGGGAAGATCATGCACTGAGCTTCCTTGGGTTGTTACATGAATTAATGTGGCTGTTATGAATAAATAATGAAATAACAGCTGTGGCGCTGTGACTGCAAAACAAAAAATGAGAGGAGTAATGAAAAAGTGATCATATAATTAACTTCAAGCAGTAATGCTTCACTAAAATTTCAAATCCTGAGTGTTGCTTGTACTGCTTCAGGGGACTGTATCCCTTCCAATAATACACAAATCTCATTTTTTACCAAAAATATTCTAGGTATTTGACTCTTGTGAATGGAGCAGCTGCGTCTACTGGTGAGGGACAGGGAAGCATCTATAATTTGGAAGTATTTTATAAACATGGAAAAAGTTTCTAAAGACACTAAAAAATATAATATTAACATATTAAGACTTTTGTTTTAATGTACAGCACGTATTCAGGATCTGTCTCTGCAGTCTAAGAAAAGCGATATGATTTTCTGTGGCCCAGTCCTGAATTCTTTGGCTTAATGTGCACGTGAAGGAAGAAAGCTTTCAAATAGTTACGGCTTATGTAACCATGGGAAACTGTCCCGTTCACTGTCTTGTTAAGCAAAAAATCTCAGCGCACCTGAAATTATGGCTGCTCAGACTCACATTCTACAGCACTGCGCAAAGCGTAGTGAAAATGCATGTTCTGATGTTGATAGACTTTGCTTTTTACCGAACGACATAGAATTTAAGGGATACTTGCTGTTGTTTCCAATGCTCTGAGGCTTCAAACAACTGGTTTCTTTATCCATCTCAAATAAACTTATCTGAAACTTGCAGTATTTAAGGAGATACTAAGCAGTAGTGTAATGATTTCATCCTAATAGTAAGTGTGTTATAGTTGTAAAGATAGGCACATTCTTATTTCCAAGTTGCAGAGGTGAAGAAGAAAAGTCAATGGAAAATAAGTATTTAAATTTATTTTTTGCGAGCTTATGGAACACGGGTTATTCCTGCTCCTGGCACTATGCTGTTTGAAGTGTGCACTAAGAGATGTTTTAGTGCAGGCTGTGTTGGTAATTATTGAGAAGGCAGAAAGAAATGCCCCGTGAAAGGGGTGACTTCAGCAGATGTGAACAATAGAAAGTGGTGTGAACAGAAACACAAGGTATAGCTTCTATGGAGTGAGACAACTTGAGGTAAATACTAAATAAATTACATACTTAAATTACTTATTTTTATGAAGATAAACTTATTTTCATTATTATCCAAACTGTACTGAGAATTCTAAGAGCATGTGATCGCTTCAACCAAAATCATTGAAATGATCATAATCTTGGATTTTAGTGTTTAGGATTTTTTTGTTAGGTTTTTCCTTGTTAGGGATCAGTATATTATGAACATGACAGATAATGATGATTTCTCATACATTATTTTCTTTCTAGGTATCACCAAAGAGTGTTGTATATTGATATTGATATCCATCATGGTGATGGTGTTGAAGAAGCCTTTTATACCACAGATCGTGTCATGACAGTATCATTCCATAAGTACGGTGAATATTTTCCGGGCACAGGGGACCTTAGGGTAAGGTTGAATATGAAATTTCATTAGGTGATAAATTCCCTCTTACTCTCTTCCTTGTAGATGCTCATTTAGTACTAGGTCACAATAACTATGTCCAGTGATAATATACAACAGTAATTTTTCAGATAATACGTTAGTCTAGAGTGATAGATTTGTTGAAGAACCTTAGGGGGAAAAAAAAAAAAACAGGATAGTGCAGAAGTAAATTATTCACTTCTACAAGAAATCAACACCTTCACTTCTGGATAAGTTGTCTGAAGTTTTAGTTCAAATATATAATTAGTTTAGTTCGCTCAGATTTTGGAAATGTCTCTAGGAAGACACTGTGGTATATTTATAATGATTATCTGTGCATTTCAATTCTGCACATACAGTGAAAAGTAGCTGTTTGGAGATCACATAGCTTCAAAACTTACTTCAAATCATAGAATGACTTCATGCCAGAGCTTTAATAGTCACAAAGCTTCAGCTGCAACTTGAATTTACTGTGTTCTATTTGCCTAGTAATAGCGTTGGCTTGTTTTTGGAATATTAATTATGCCATAAAGTGTGTTTTGAGTTCTCATGATGCTCACTGCTGAGGATCTTTAGCATGCCCCACAGACAATTGTGTACTGAGCCTTATAGCTAGCTTGAGGAAGGGAGCATTGGGCTGTGAAGAATTATCATTTAAGCTGTTGCAGAATCTCTGGCAAAGCTGAGAATGGAAACAATTTTCCTGGCCCTTCATATTAATTTTAAGTTAGTCAGCCTTTCCTCATGTTCAACTCTTGTCCATTAGAACAGGAAATTGTTCCACTTCACAACTTGAAAGAGTATTTCAGGTATTAGGATTAATATATTCCTAGCTTCACACTCTTACATTAAATCTCTTTTATCAGAGACACTCGCAGGATGTCACTCCTCTGGTATTAGCAACTTTGTACGCTAGTTTGTACAAACAGTTAGTAATTTTTAAAAAAATTGTAAACACTTCTAAAAAGTTGACCTACAAAATCCAGCATTGGGAAAAAATCCACTGTTTTCCTACTGTCTTAAATTGATTCAAGAGATGCAGATACTTACGTTTCTTTTAATATTCCCGAAATGTGTGCTCCCCAGTGTGCTGTTGATACCCAGAGGACACAGGAGTAAATGAAAGTCGAGCTTTAAATCCGTGGGGTGCTAAGCATTCATTTCAGTGTGATTGTTGGAGCTGAACGTTATTACGGTTGTTAGATTCTGTTAAACTGTGTTCTAAATTGATTTAGGTAGAGATCAGCTTAGGCGTTGTTTTATCCATGTGGTTTAACTTGACTGGCCACACGGTGGTAGTGGTGCTTCAAACAAGAAGGAGCTCGGACCAGGGTGTTTATCATGACAGGCTGTTGTTGCTGAATTTGGCTAGAATAATTTTTTTTTTTTTGAAGGGTTAGGTATCTTGACTTTTCAGAAACAGCATTTCACATTGACAGAGAAGTTTATAGACTCTTCACCTCACCACACCCCGGACAAAGAATCTAAAGATGACGCAGTTGAAATAAATAGAAGAATATTGTATGTTATTGGGATTTTTTTTTTAGCACAGTGTCAGTGACAAACAGTACCTCAGGCATGAACTTTTATTCTGTGCTGCTAGCTAGTATTTTGAAATGAGCATTGTCTGCAGGCTTTATTGCAATTATTACATCCCCATAGGAAAAAAAATATTAGCTTTTTCCTATCTCCAGAGCCTGCAAAGCTAATTGAACTAAAGGGAGAATAAATTCTCTGAAAAACCAGTGTTCATTCTGGAGGCCAGCATTGTGCTGCTTGTTTCTGCTCAACTTGCTCTGCCTTTGCTGGTTATTTACATCAACTTTAACAGCCAAATCTTATCTTTGTTTTAGCCGGTGGGCTCCATTCATGGTTGTTTCTATAATTCTTTAGTTGGTCTAGTTTGCTGATCAGGTTACGCTTATTTGATGCAGGAACAAACCATGCATCAGCTGATGATTTTGTGATTGCAGTTCCATCAATGTAGCTGAATCTCATGGAGGTTGTCTAGTTCAGCTGCGTTCATCCATTTTCTCCTGAAGGTTTTGTGCAGTCTGAACTTGTAGTGTCCTTAGTAAGTTATTTGACTTTCTACACATCATAGATGATAGCGCTAATCTTGCATACAAGTAGATAGGTCAGTTGAGACTGTAGTGCTGCATAGAGGCCCAATTTCTGTGCGGAAATTTGATCCATTGATGAATGGGCAACTACCAGAATGCTGTATTGTTTCTCTAGTGTTTATAACCAATGCAAGTATCAGTTACAAAGAACATCTGCTGAGTAGCGCAGGCTGGAAAGCAATTACCCTGTTTATTGGGAGATTGTGTGAACGTTTGGCTTTGCTATGTTTTAGGATGAGATTGATTTAATTACATTTTTTTTTTTCTTTTAAATCTGGAAAGCACAGAGCCATCACTCAGAAAAATCAGCATCTGAAAGCCTAGGTGATTTACTTTGGGAGATTCTGGATAACTGTCTTGCTCCAAATCAGCCAGAGTTCAGTTCAGCAAATTCAGTGTCACTGATCTTGCGATATTATGAAATGTTAATAATGTGCTGGAAGGGAAAAAAAAACAAGTCAACCGTTAACATTGTGTCTATGCTGCATTGGGCCATTTGTCCCTGTCCCCATGTCCATACATCCGTGTGTGTGTGTCCCAATAAAAGATAGTTACTGGAAGTGACACATTGCTGTTGCGTTCACTGCTAAGGAGGCTGTGTCTAGGAAGAGGAAAAAGGCGATGACTCTTTCAATAGCTAGCGTTGAGAAGTTTAATATTTGTATTGCTGGGCTATCTGACTGGTGATTTGTAGTTTTTTCAAGGATGTTGGACCTGAAGTGTGCTCTTTCTGCAGAGCTGCTGTTTGATAATAGTTTACAGCCAAACTGAACAGGTTAAATCTTACCGTCTTCCTCAGTGCACCTTTATTAGTGGCAGAGAACTGCTCTGTAAACTGGGTTGGCTTCTGTCTGTCTTGGTGATGAACTAAAGGGAAGAAATGGGAATGGGTGGCAAGCCGGGATCTTTAGGTTTTAAGCTGATCATCGAAACAGAAGTGGATGGATTCAGGGTTTATTCACTTGATTTTTTTGCAAAGAGTTTTTTCTGTTAATACGTATGTTGTCTGGGAAAGCTGGTGAGGTAGACTACTGTGGTTCCTGCCTTGTCACTTGATGGAACTGAGAATAATCTGCAAGTTCATTTTTTTGGTTAAAAAGTCTCAGTTTCTTCAGGGGCACCTGTAAGTGGCCTCTGATTTTCTTCTCTCCCTTTTGCTGCAGCTAGTTCTTCATCTTATGTTGGGAGCAAAGAATATGGTTTTAAAAAGCTTCTTAACTCCGAATCTTCTCTACAGCACCAAAACCATGCATATCACCTTGCTGCTCTTGGTTTTCTTGCTTGTTTTTGCTTAACTATTTTTACCGGGCTAAACAGATGAGTTACATTTTGTCTTGTTGTCTTAAGTCTTTGAATTAAAAAAATCAAGTGTACTTCCTGCAAATCTAGTCTTGGTGTACAACTCCTACACTCCAAAATGATTTTTATGGGACGTTAGGAATCAAGTAAGGTACTTCGCCTCTTTTCCCTCGCAGACATGAATAATGGTATGAAATAGCTCAGCAGACTTGTGTAGACTTTTTTGCATGATACCACCATGTGCTTCTGTGTTTGTAATAAAGCATTTATCATCTTTCCTTATAGGACATTGGTGCTGGAAAAGGCAAATACTATGCTGTCAACTTCCCAATGAGGGATGGTATAGATGATGAATCGTATGGACAGATATTCAAACCAGTGAGTACTTTTTGGTTTTTTTGTTTTTGTGTTGTTGTTTAAGCTCTCTGGAAAGATCCTAGTTTCGTTTCATTGATTTATTTTCATAATGTGCAATAACGACTTGCTGTTTTATATTGATTATAGATTATATCCAAAGTAATGGAGATGTACCAGCCCAGTGCTGTGGTCTTACAGTGTGGAGCAGATTCACTGTCTGGTGACAGGCTGGGATGCTTTAATCTTACTGTTAAAGGTAAGTAGAAAAGTGTTTATTTGTTGCCCATAAGTTTTTATTTAATAGAAACCTCTGCCCTTCCTACTGTTTTTCAAGATGCTTGCATGATGAGGACTGGAGTCACAAAGATTTTTTTTGTTCATTATGATGATTAATCACGTCTTTATTTGCTGTACAGGGATGGCCAAAAGAAACCCAGACGTTGCCTCTTTCTTTCTGTCCATCTAAAAAAGTTAAGAAGCTTGGTTTTTCGTGTTCTTCCTAGTCACTCAAGTGATTCCCTTTCTTCCATGCACAGGCTTTTTGTAGCTTTAAAACACCATTCTGGAATGACAGGGCGGCAACAGTCGTCCTACTGCAACAGTTCCTACGATGAGCAAACAAAACTAGTGGTTCACTTAGTAGGACTACAGATACTAAACATCAGACACCTTGTTGGGTGTAAAATAGGTGTTACTGAAATGAGAATGCTCGCTGTATTGTTAAATTTATAGTGGTGTTTGTTATACTGAGCCTTATGTTAACATTCATTTTTGTTAACTTTTATAGAATCAATTTATTTTAATATTACTTATGTTTCTGCGCAAAAATGTGATTCTCAAAATTGGGATGAGGTGTTAATTTAGCAAACAACATAATTATTACTGTTAATTTTTAATGATAACTTATTTATTTTTATTAGCTATTATTATTTAACTGATAAAATGTTAAATGTATGTTGAACTTTTGCTAAGCCTTGAATCCAGCCTGTTTGAATCATTCGTTTTCTGGGTTTTCTTGTTTTTGTGTTTTCTTAATGAGGTAATTAGAGTTTTGTAGGCAAAAAAATGCAGTACAGTATCTGTTGAGTCTGCGGTGTTTCAGGGTTCTTTTCTTGATTTGCACCAGGTGGCAAAGCTACTTCAGTTGCCCATACAGCTCAGATTTTTTTCCATCTTACATATCTTGGAAACCAAGAGAGCTGCTGCCTCCTACAGATGCCTTTCAGTATGCTGTATCTCCCCGGAGTGTGTACTGTCTTGGCACCAGTTCACTCTGTAAGCAAGACTTAGCAACCTCTAATACAGGTTCAGATTTAGAAGTAGAAAGGAGCAAGTGCTGATTTGCTGTTCTCCCTTCTTGCATTTGACTGAGAAACTGTCCCTAGATTTGTCACTGTGTATTGACATCAGTTATGAAAAGAAAAAACACAAAACTTTCTAAGAGCCTTTCAGAGTGGCAGTGATAGACCATTGTGCAAAGTCTCTGAAGACTGGGGTGGATAATGTTCGATGTATTCTGTACATGTCTTTATCTGGAGGTCTTGACTTCTTGTGAGGTTGTGCTTAGCTCTAGGGGAAGACAGTTTTGTTTTACTTGAATCAATTCAGTTCTTACTTGATAAGTGCGACTGCATATGTCTGATTAAATAGTTCATTATACATTTTTCTGTTTACTAGATATTTTGCATATATTGTCAACTCTTTTTGTGTTTGACAGGTCATGCTAAATGTGTTGAAGTTGTAAAGACCTTTAACTTGCCATTGCTGATGTTAGGAGGAGGAGGATATACAATTCGTAATGTTGCTCGATGCTGGACATACGAAACTGCTGTGGCCTTAGATTGTGAAATTCCTAATGGTAAGTATTAATACCCAAATCAATATTTTATTAAGAAATAATCATAGGAAGGTTTAAGTGAGCAGATAGCAAATAATTCTATAGCTAACTGTAATGCATCAGTTTAGAATAAACTACGTAGAAAATTATTGATCAGATTTAGCCAATAAATTTTCAGTAGCTTATGCACTATATAAATTTAAGCATTTGGGGCTGTTTTTTTTATGCCTTAGCAAAAGCTTTAAATGATTTGATCATTTTTGGAAAATTCAAAACATGTAAAACTTACGGAACCTTACTTGTAAGTATTTTTAATATGAGTGTCATCAGTATGCTAGAATATATATTGCGTTTTGATTGTAACGACGTAGACATGTGGCATTCATAAGAAATTAATGAATATGCAAGCATCCATTTTACATAGTAAAACAACTGTTTCTTCATTGTATCTATGACTTAAAAGTAACTGTGAAAGAATATTGACTTCCATTCTTCCATTTGACTCAATTTTGATTATACACGATATCTTAAAAAACCATTAAAATCAAAAAAGCAATAGTGGACTTTTTTCCGAATAGTTTAATAGTGAAATAATTTCTCTGAGGAAGATCCCCAATGATCCTGTACTCCCTTTACTTCAGGCCAAGTATACATCTGGACATGTTTTTGGAATGCCTTTTTATTAAATTGGTATTTGGACTGGGTTGTTGCACATCAGTCACTGACAGTTTTCATGTTGGACCGCAACTTTAGCTGATAACCTTTTGCTATTCATGTATCTCTTGCTGAATTCATAGTGTTTCCGTCTGACTTCAGCGAAATGCTGCCATCAGTGAGAAAAGAATATTTGGACAGTACCTTTCAAGATGTATATTTTCTGTCTTGCACATCAATATATATTCTTTGTGAGCCAAAGCTTTTGAAGAGACAGTAGTATTTCCTTATCTTGAGACTTTTTTTCCATTAGCGTGTCCCATTCAATGGATATATATGGAGTTTTCCAGATTTTTTTTTTTTAACATTCCTCTCAACTTTGTGGGTCTCTGTCATCTTTAATCTATTTTGAGAAATAACAGTACATTTCTAAATGTTGCAATAGCAACTTAATCTTCTGTGTCCTTTCTGTTCACCTAACAAGATCGCTTTTTCTGTAATAATCATAAATGAAGAAACAAGACAAAGGGTTCGGTTAGAAGTGAATTTCAGTGTCTTACTTCTTAAGGGTCCTACGTTTTTTATATTTCTGTTGCTTTATCTGGGAAGATAGTCACATTCAATATAAAATACGACTGTTTCCTGGATTAAAGTCTTCATCGGCTTCACTTTGGTGATTAGATGTTCCAGTCAGGGGACTGTTATCTGTGAAAATACAGAAAGGGGTGGAAGGGACAGACATGGACGTCACTGAAGCGCTATACGACACTTACCATGGGTACTGAACTAGCTGTGGTCTTCAGCCGAGTAATACGTATTACATGTTTTACTGAAGGAATATTTTTGAATGGCTTACTTAAACCTTTCAAACTGGACTAACTTTGAAGACAGCTATAAGAAATCATCAGTTGATCTTCTCTTTTCTGCAGTAGTAGCATTTTTAATTATTTTATCAAATTTGTTACTTTTGTTGTTCCAGTGTATGTGCTAACAGTAGACCTTGCTCTTGCTTTTTGTATTTTGCCAGCAAATTTAAGTTCATGTATTGAATAATTTAGAAGAAAAAAACACTAAACAGTTGAGGCAGTATTTAAGTATTGCTTACTTGAATGCTTCAGGTTTATAGTTCTCTAACTAAAATCCCATCAAAAATACTGTTGTATTTAAAATGTTTTTGGGTCACAAAGTTGTCTTTTGTGGTTTTGTTCATAGAGTTGCCCTACAATGACTACTTTGAGTATTTCGGACCAGACTTCAAGCTTCATATTAGTCCTTCGAATATGACTAATCAGAATACACCAGAATATATGGAGAAGATCAAGTAAGTAGTGATGACCTTACCTAACAAGTAGGTCATGTGGATCACATTTCTCCAGAGGTTTAACTGTTGGGCAGTTTTGAAAACTGTATGCCTTTCTCTGTTACACACTAAAAGTAAGTACTGAATAGACTTTACATATTTTTCATTTTTTGTGAGAAGAGGGACTTTTTAGAAGTCAACAGTATGTATGCTTGTGAAGTTCTTTGACCAGAAATATGAAAATTTAAGACCCAGCTTGGCTTTTTACTTTTTCCAGCAACTAGACATGACTGTTTTATTTGGATTCCCATTCTAATTTTGTAGAAAGTTTGTCCTGCCAGGAAAGAAGCTGGTATGCTGTGATGATTAGAATTTCTCATTCTCTGCTCCGTGTCTAAACATGAACAGAGATTGTAATTCTTTGTAGCTGTCAGCTGTGAAAATAAAGTCACGTGTGAGCTTGGACATCCCAAAACTGTGAAAAGATAGTGATATGTGTGCAGGCGATTGAGTGACTGTGGCTTGACAGATCCACAAGTTGGAGAAGCTCTCATTGCCAAGCTGTAGTGGGTATGTGATTTTTAGCCTGTGGCTCTTCTGATACTTAGTTCATTCCTCCTCCCATCCTGACGTTTTGATTGTAAACAAATATTTTACTTCAGGGATGGAGTAATGCCTACATACAATAAATTCTGTACTCAACTGATAAGAGAGAATTGGTTAGCCTGAAGTACTCTTTGCTTACCGTGCCTTGTCCCTGCCCTGGGTTTAAAAAAATAAACCCCCACCCCTGCCCCGAGTTTAACAGGCTGTTCACGGTGCACAGGAATTCTTCTGGTTACTAAAAATAGCTGAATAAAGATGTGAAACTAGCTGTATAAGTTTGCCAGTACTGCTGTAGTAAAACTTTCAGATTGAAAATTTACCAAAGCAGTTAAAATACTAGTTTTTGAAGTGCTTGGTGTATAGACTCTGATTGGTGTTCATAACACAAATATATAAATCATAATGAAATTAAAGGGTTTTTAGTTTTTCATAATGTGCAAGGGAGAAAAAAAACCCACCTGTTTTTCAGTGATGTAATTCTACAGAATTTCTCTGTAGTAATGCAGTGCTCCAGCTGGTGCTCTGCCATGCTGCTTGCTGTGTACTCTGTACTGTTGAGCTTTCGTGGTGTGAGTGGGCTCCAAAACTTGCTCTTTAACACATCCCTGGACACAGGTTGTGTGTTTTCTGTTGACAGAGATACAATCTCACATCCTCATGCTGGCACCCACAAGAAGAGAGATGACCCACCATTTCAGAGAATCCTCCTTCCATTAGTTGTATGCTTTCTCAGAGCCCTAGCTTTAGGGGACTGCCTGGGTGGGTAAAGTTGCTTTGCCAGGTCCTGTGATTTGAACAGAGGCAAAGACTAAGGATGCCAAAAAAGCTCGAGCTGCCCTTTAGCTCTTCAAATTGTGCAGAAGGGTGCTAAGACAGTTGTGACAAATGCTGATGTTTGACACTTGCCAAAGCTTTCTTTTTACTTGGACTTCTTTGGAATGATAGTTTTGAGTCCCAAGAGAAGCCCGGTATCCTTCCTGTTTCTGCACGTGGTGCTTTGGAGTGTGGAGTCCATCGCATCAGGTTGCTTGGACTTCTCTCTGTTCTCCCTGAAACAGCCAGTAAGGAACCTTACCCAGATGGATTGCTTTTGGCCTTGACGTCATTGCTGCACGCAGTTGGCAAGTCTTCATGTTTCCCGTGTCCGACTTTCTTTCTAAGAAACTCGAGGATAATTTATTATCCAACTTGATCCTCTAGCTTATTATAAACAGAGTAATACTGTCGCTGGGTTCAGCCCAAGTGGGCAGTACTTTTGCTGACCCTGTGGGGAACTGAAGTCTGAAGTTGATGGAAATAAGTGTTTAAAAAGTTCAAAGAAAATGATGTTCAGGTACACTGTGGATACTAATGATCCGTTAGGGATGGAAAACTTTCTGAACTTGGCATGCTTCTTTTTTTTTTTCTTTAATTGAAAAATGAAACAATGACTCTAAAGCAAAGTAGGTTAACTTTGAATGCACCGTTTTCAGAATTTAATACAAAATCCAAGGAAATGCTACTTCTGTGAGGTAATAACTTCCCTTGTCTGTTACTTGCAGGCAACGCTTATTTGAAAACTTGCGCATGTTACCTCATGCACCTGGTGTACAGATGCAGGCCATTCCTGAGGATGCTGTTCATGAAGACAGTGGAGATGAGGATGGAGAAGATCCAGACAAACGCATTTCTAGTAAGAAATACTGTTCATGACGGAGCATGTCCAAGTAGAGTCTTTTTAGAGTTAATTGTTCAGAACCTTAGTCCTAGTAGTGCAGTATTGGAAGACTGGCAGTTTGTTTCCTGAGTGAAAACTTTTGCTACTGGTCTGCCAGTTTTGCTGCTTTTAAGGTGGTGTCTGTGCACAAATCTGAACCTGTTAAAGGGGTCTAAAGAAGTGCTGAAAGAGCGTGGGTTTTTTTGCACCTTATGAAACCATCTGGCTACTTCAAATCTCAAATAGATACTCTAGGATTCTCAGATCAATTTTAACGAAAGGAATACAGGACATAGCTTCTGGTTTTTGCTATTCACAGAAAAGGTGATACTCCCCTTGATGTAAAGTGAGATACTGTGTTCTCAAAAAAATTCTTTTATTCGCTTTTTTTTGTTGCGAGAGAGAGGTTTCCTGTACTTGTAACACTACCCTTTACTTGACCTTATTAGCATTAGCCTTTGTTTGGACAATGAGTTGTTCTTCAGCCATAGCTAAGAGTTTTCTGCTATGTTTAACCTTTTTTGATGGTGATTGGGTTAATTCTGTAACCTCTTGTTGGTGCACTGTCCATTTCCAGAACTGTTGAAACTACAGTGTTTTCTCATGTGGTTTAGTTTTCAGTATTTGAAATTCATTTGATACCTGTTAAAATATTCCCACCCTACCCCTGTGTCTCTGTAAAGCTATTTTCTGAAGTCATTGTGAGAGTCCCAGAGTATCTTGAAAGATAGTATTTTTATCTATAATTTAGTTCATGAGCATTAGATGATTGTAGTATATTACTACTCATTCTTAATTTGATAGTTTTTTGTTAGGCCTATTGTAGTTGGACTTTATGCTCAGTTAATTTCATAACTCTGAATCCTAGTTCGAGCATCTGATAAGCGCATAGCCTGTGATGAAGAATTTTCAGATTCTGAGGATGAAGGAGAAGGTGGACGGCGAAATGTTGCAGATCATAAGAAAGGAGCAAAGAAGGCCAGGATAGAAGAAGACAAAAAAGAGACAGAGGACAAAAAAGCAGGTAGGACTCTGGTGTGATTTCATCCTCTGTTTTAGAACTGCAAGTGTCAGTTCTGCTAGGAGAAAGATGCGTTTTTCTGTTAACAGTTAATTAGCTGTTGAGATGATGGTCTATTTTTTCCACCGTATTTAAAACATCTATTTTAAATTAGTCAGTTTCAAGATACAGCTATTCACACTAGAACAGTATTTTCAGCCAAGGGTTATTGTTGTTTCCCCACAAGCTTGAAATCTTAGAGCCAAGGATTTGTATAGCTTAATGAAAATAGGGATAAAAAAGGTTCTTGCTTTAAATACATTAGACAAAGAGTTTGTTCCTGTTTTGCTTTTGTGGGGTGAGCCAACTAGTTTTCTCTGAAACAGAAGCTGAATAGGGTTCTGGGGGTAGTGTAGTTCCAAGGGCTCTCGACTTTTCCAAGAACAGGCTAGCTCTTAGGGCTACAAGACTACCAGGAGGAGCTCAGGGGAAACCCAGGTCTGGTTCTATGGGCAGCCAAGGGAGACCTTGCCTTGAGGGCTGCTTTGAATCGCTTGGCATTGTGCCCAGATCACTCCTTGGGAGGGATGCATTTAACACTGCATGTCAGTATGTAACCAGTGATTTCTTCTAAAAGCTGGTTCCCTCTGGCTAGGAGTATATATTAAAAAAATATAACTTGGTCATGCTTTTCTCTTCTGAAGTATTTTAAGGTTTTCCTGCATCTTTTGGTATATTTATAAATCTTGTTATTTTTCAGATGTTAAGGAGGAGGATAAATCCAAGGACAGTAGTGGTGAAAAGACAGACACCAAAGGGTAAACACTAATTAATTAATAATGAATGTCACCTTTTTGAAGAGTGTTTATTAAATCAATATTTTATAATATTTTAAATTCTGTAGAGATCGCTTTCAGTTCCTCATAATACTAAATATCTTAGACTCGTGACAGTAGTAGTTCAGAATCGCATTTCTAAAACAGTTAATTGAAAAAATGAAACAACTTAACAGTTTCTTTTTGCCTTTGTACAGAGCAAAATCAGAACAGCTCAGCAACCCTTGAACAAAAGATAGCCTCTCATCAGTTGCAGAACATAATGCTAGAGTTGGAGATTACCTAAAAGAAGAAAAGGTTTCGTATTGAGAGAGACTGCTGATTTCATTTTGTACTATTTGGCATGGACTGTATTTATTTTCAAACGGCTTTGTTCTGGTTTTTGGCAAGTTGTATTGTGAGTTTTCTAATTATGAGGCAGAAATTCCTTTCTTCACCATGCTTTATGTAATAGTATTTAAAAATGGATGTGAGTTATTATGTTAAATGTCTAAACTGATCTATTAAAGTAATTTGCCTTTCCTGAGCTGATTTTACCTTTTTTGTAATTTTATCTTTATTAAAAAAAAAAAAAATTGTACTTGGTTGTCTTTTGTCCCTCATTGAACTACAAAGAGGAGAAACTCCATGTAAATTAAGCGGACTTGCACTTAGCTGCGAGTAGCCGGTGGATTTGAATGGACAGCTGGCGAACACACAAGCTGAATGTGTTACTTTCATCAGCTCCACGCGTTTTCAGTGGCATGGGGTGCAGAGAAATGTACGGAAATACGAGCGTGTGAGATTTGAAGAGGCTGAAAAAATGGGTGAAGAGATGCTGGAATAAGGTGGTTGTGTGAACTTGCGTTTTAAAACTGCAGTCACATGCCTTGTACTGTCCAAGAACCTTTCCCACCGTCAGAACTTACCCAAAAGACTGATTCATTTGCTGTTCATGAAATTTGTGTATGTTCATCTTCCAAAGCTTGCGAGATGGGAAGTGAAAGTTTGGATTTAACTTATAACCCATTCCGATTTTTCACAACTATGAGCAACATAAAACTGTTCCCCTTGAAAAGAAAGGGGTTTATTGCCTGCTGCCGCCGTTGACTCAGTAGTTCTGGTGCCTGAACTGAAACAGACCTGAGCGTACACTTTCCTTTCTCTCTTTCTCAATCTACAACAGTTGTCTTATAGGTTGGCATTTAATGAAATTCATAAGGTTTGATACCAAGATTTCAGAGTAGTGAGCACAGAATTTGCAGAACTGCATTGCTAGCCAATCTTTTTAATTTTTTTAATAAAATTTAATCTTATTACTTTTTTTTAACCTATTCTCTCTCCTTTCCGTAAAATTCTGGGGTTGTGGTCCGTGGCCTAATTGATTCATTCGTGTTAAAATTGCAATGCAGTACTTGGATTTATTTGTGCATTTGATCTGTTCAAATGGTCTGTTCGGTGAAGGCTCTTCAGTGGGTTGACTGTTTTGACTGTTTTTCCAATGAGAATAACTTTGACTAAAACCGGGACTACTTGAATATGTAGGAGGGGAAAAGTTTTGTTTTCTTAAAGCCTTTTTTAGCAGATGTTGGTTGGGTTTTTTTTGGTTTTTGTTTGTTTTTAAAATCTTACTTTAATCTTCCTGAACATTTCATCTTTGCGTCCTCTCTTCCCTTTGGACTCAGGTAAACTTAAATAAGGGTTAGATTCTTAAATGTGCAGGGAGAAATACGGTGGGATTTTTCAACACCTGTGTATTAGTGCTGTGTTCTTCCTTCCAGGGAAGTACCCGTAAGACTCCCATTAGAGTTTGTCTGACTCAGTATCAAAAAATCAGATTTAATTTTTTTGCTGCAGTTCAGTCAAGCTGACCAATTCTTCCCTGATATTTGCATAATAATCTATTTTTATAGTAAATTTGCCCAGTAGTTTAAGTGCTATGTGAACTTCTAGATGACTACAGAAAAGCCTTACAATTCAGTTTTACAAAGAGTAATATGAACTCTTAATTGCCTACTTCAAGTTTTGGTTGCCTTTTAGACTCCAAAGTTTAGCAAGAAGATGGCGATTCTCTGTAGTTTAAGATGCTGTTAATTTTAAATAGTTTGTGGATTAATTGCTGGTTCTGTGGGAATAAAGACTAAATATGTGAGTAGAATTAGTGGACTGAAATACAGTATTTAAGGGGATAAAATAGTGGGGTTTTTTTTTATATGAATTAGGCTGTTGCTGTCAGTAGACTGAGCTGTCAGTGTGTTTTTGCTAGACTGAGAACCTCCTCGCTCCAGTCGTACCGACGTGGTGAAGCGTTGCTTTTTTGGTTTATTTGAGTGGAGATAATTAAGGTACAAACGCTCTAGGGCGATGCTCTGGCCGAATGGTCTGTTTGCCTTTCGCTAGTCTTGTGTTACCCCTCCCCGAATTGGATCGGCTCACTTTTTTTCTAAAAAAACAAAACCCCAGACCCGAGAAAGCTGTTTCACTTTGTGTTTGGAAGAGGAGCGGGCAGCCCCTCTGCAGCCCGTGTGTGCTGTGAAAGGGGCTCG
>NW_009615041.1:22844-23278 GCF_000690535.1 Cariama cristata
GATCATCCACGCTCTCTGGACACCTCTTGGAGCACCTGGAACTTCAGAGATGTTTTTTGTGACCTGAACAGGCTCGGGGAGGACCTGCTGCGTTTGTCTTTCCCAGACGGAAGGGCAGGTTTGGAGATGCTGTCGGGGAGTGGGTGGGCAGTCGGCCCTGGCGTGCGATGCCCCCGGCCCTCCCGGGCAATGAGGGCAACAGTTGGCTTTGGGGAAGTGGTAGAAAAGCTGTGGGATCGGAGCGAGAGGTCGGTGACACCATACGTGCACCGATACCTGTAAGGAGTTCGGTGCTCTGAATTTCATTGCGGAAGTTTTCACTTTATGGAACTGAAAGTAACGGAGGTGTCTGTGTTTGCAGTGTATATACAACTTAGGTGTTTTGGTTTTTTAAAAGTTGCTACGTACCTTGTTGGTGTCTATTACAGGGTTCT
>NW_009615042.1:0-5869 GCF_000690535.1 Cariama cristata
TTGGCCTTGTTAAACCTCATGAGGTTTTACCTCAGTATTTCAGTGTTCTTCATAGCAGCTGCTGCCTGACGAAATCCTGATTTTTATAATAAAACCAACTTCTATTTTAGGTAGTTTTTGTCATGACATCTCACTTGCAAGATCAGAAAGGAAAGAATATACTTGGCAGTACTTTCATCTTATCCATAACCCAAATTCTTCCCACTTTCTGCTGTTAAAGGGTCTTTTTTTTACTATTATTTGCAATTAAACATGCCCATCAATTGCCAAAAAATTGTCCTCAGCAAAGCTCTCTCCCTCTCTTTAGTCTCGTACAGTGTACTGCATTAGCAGTAACTATTTTTGCCCATAACATTTCGCAGTCTATTCATCTGTTACTTTGCCAATATGACAATAATTCATTTCTATTTTTAATCCCTAGTTCTAGCAAGGTGCAGCACCAACAGCTTTGTCTCCCCGCTGCTTTCTACTCTTCCTCAGCAGATCCGTTTGGACTGCGGCTACTGGACTCTAGACCTGGGCCACCCATCCTGCCTTCCAGAGGAGCTTTCCTATCCTGTCTCTGTATGTGGATGTAGCTGGTACAAATAGTCTGTCTCTGAGCTGTTTGAACTTTCTTCTCTCAGTTTTTCTTCTGCAAGCCAGGTTTAATTTGCCATTAATCAAATGAAAATGTGTTTCTTCACTAGTATTTCTCAAACACTCTTCAGGTTGTTCCTTCCATCTTTATCTGTGTGCGTTTTGTGGCTCTTTTAACCTCCTACTCTGACCAGCAAGATATTCTCCAGTTGTTTGTTATTTGATCTAAACTTTAGCCAGTCTGTTTTCTCTCTTGTATATATAGTCAGCTGTCATTACATACATTTTCCACGGTATCTGCAATTGTTTTTAGCTATTTCTCTCTTGTCAGTATAAAATCTGCCTAATGCTGGCAAGATTTTGATGTGTTCCTGGTCTTTCTCTCCAAGTCTCTTAGATAACCTCTGTGCAATTTGCCCCCTTTTCAGAGTGACATTCAGAAGGATCCAACTGGCAGCCTGCTGATGAGTTTACCTGGCCTCCCCACATCTCCATGATGTAAAGATATAAGCATTATTTTATATGTCTTTTCAGTCAAAAATGACTGAAGTAAATGCATGGGTAAATAATGTGAGAGCTGTGTCACAACCCTCCAGAGAGCTGTTTTCATGGCACATAGGTGAGTGTGTGTTGTGTGTAATAATGTGTGAGGTGGAAAACACACCGGGATAGTGCTGAGGACAGTGTAAGGTAGAGGGAGCCAAGTTGGTGCAGTCTCTTCTGTGCTGTGCTATAGATCTTTCTAGGACCTTTGGTTATGCACATTTGTTTAACCTTAATGCCATTTCTGTATCTTTTGAGACAGTGTCTGCAGCTGTCACCAGTGATTTCATTTTGGTATCACTCTGCATATCATTTCAGATTATCTATAAAAAAACAGATATGAAATGGGCTTACTGTCCATCATTAAATGCCTTCTCCTCATAGGGTGCAGCAGGGCAACCAGTACAAACAAGGATATTAAAAGAAAAGAATGACAGGTACTCACTTTGGAAAATCTCTTGGCTTATGTAGTCTTGCCTTACATATTAATTTATCGTTGTATTCCAAGTACAACACATACTTCTCCAACATACTTTCTGTATGTCCTGCTATGCAGACAGTACTTTCAACCATTTTACCGCTAATCTAATCCAATGGTGAGATACGATTTCACATTATCTACCATTTCTTCTGGCATCTATAAGAATGGCTTTGTATTCTGTCAGAAGGGCTTTTGGGGAAACATACCATTAGCTTCAACCCACTCAAACACATTTGCCATAAAGCTTCCAGCAAGAAATTTCCACCTTGTAGGCAAGCAACCTGAATGTCTTAAGCTTACAGTACCAAATTATTCCTTTCCCATTTTCTTTTCAGTAAGTACAGTTCTTCCCTCAGCCATGCATCTGGGTATAGGCTTTTCCAATGTTTTTGTTGCCGTAGTCTGAACTAAGGGTGGTAGCTGCTAACCTCTTCTACCTAATAGCTGTGGATTCTACCTCCTGCTAGTGCTTTTCAGTCATTTTTTCTCAACTTTTTGTAAGTGATCACATCTTCTCTTTGGTTATTCAGAGCACTGAAATCACACTTCACTGTCTACTTTGCCAGGAGATTATTTGTATGTCTTTCTTTTCTGTAAAGAACTTTTCCAGTGTTCTTTATAGTAATTGTTCATAATTTAGTCATTTATGATTCTAATGTCATATTTGTCTAAATTGTCTTAAACTGTCTTATACCATGCTATAGGTCATTTCCAAACAACATACATGGCTGGTAACAGTATTATCACTCAGTATATTTCATGCTGACTGTATTGACAAAATCTTCTTCAAGTCTTTAGCTTTTCAAGGGAGAAACTTTACACAGGGAGAAGGAGAATTTTCTGACGCTTCATTGTTATTGATTTATTTTTCTATTTCCCTTTCTTTACCACATCCATCTATCTTACCTTTTGCCTTAGATGGAAGTTAGATCTTCCAAAGTTGATTTTCTTTTCTTTCCATCCATACTGTCAAGATTTTACCTGGGTGCAACTTGTCACATCATTAACTGCTGTGCCTTCAAGGCAGTTCTTTAATTTTTCCACAACTTGCCCAAGGTGCTTCTTAGCCAACAAAACCCATTGCAGAGGCTAGAGACTACATACCCTCACTTATTTTACCTGTCTACATTGAGGTTTTTCTTCTTTGCTCCATTTCTTGCTTTCATTATTTCCTTTTTGTTCATTAGAGACTTAGTGCGTCATTTGCCTCCATAGGTCTTTTGGGGAAACAGCATTGTTCTTTGGTCTTGCTTGCACTGTAGTGCAAGTTACAGTGATGTCGATGCTAGCCATCTCCTCTTTTTGTGTTCTTTACAAGTTTTCTAATTCTATAGGAAAAAATATCCAGTCTGTAATAGGAATCTAATCTGATTAAACAGCAAATGGAGAACTTTCTCTCAGCAGCTTTGTAAATTTGTCTTTGGTCAAGTTACACAATCTCTTCTGTGGCCAGAGATGATTTCTGGATCAGCAGTTCTCTTTCGTCATCCTGATTACGAGTATAGCTCCCGTGGCGCTCTTCAATTTGACTGTATCTTGTATTGGTGTTTCTGTGATGCTGCACTGATGATCTGGAAAGGCCTCAAAAGCTCTGAGCTGCTATGAGGTTGGACGTGTTCATGAATTCTCTTTGCAGAGAAGCTGTAGGAGATATATACACAGAAGATTTGCAGTTGCAGAAATAAGCCAGTTGTGATGAGAAATTAGAAAAAGTGTTTTTTGAAAAAACTCTTTGTCTTTGGAGCAGTTAAAGCAGTGAAAACTTTTCCAGGGGAAAAACCAAGCATGCTTCTTTTATTACAATAATGTGAGTAAGAAATATTTGTAATACTTTCTTATCTTTTCAGAAAATGCAAAATTAAGCATACAACTGATACTAAATCCAGTGAGGTATATATGTCTGATAGTTCTGACAGAAAGTATTTTCCTCTTAATGCTTTACAGTTAAAAATGAAGCACTCTTGCTTTTTTATAGTAAATTGACTGCACGTGTTGGTATTATTTGGTTTCTATTTCTTTCTAGTACAGATTAATTTACGAGTCTGCTTGTTTGAGAAATTTTTCCACATACAGTTTTAAATTCCTTGTGTTGGATTTACTGAGCCTTTGAAGCTGTATTTTGAATTCAGATATCCAAGTAAAATTTGAGGTATAATTGCAGCTAAAGAAAGATATCGGCTGACAGGAATGTAGTAGTTAAGATCTGACTTAGAGAACGCCAAAGCACAAATTTAAATTCAATTTCAGCCAATAAATAATTTAGTAGAACATTAGGGCTTGCCTTATTAATGGGAGCCCCAAGGAGAGGTAGAGACATAAATGCTATTTGTTTAAGCTTATGGTTGTCTTTCCCCGGGAGACAGCCTTTTCTTTAGGTGTGGGGGAATAAGTTAAGATCAGCAAACCAGCTGGCATTCCTAGGATTTCTTGATGCCTACATGAGCCTTGAAGTACTACAAGTACAATGGACTTTCTTTCTTGGTCTTGGGGTGCAATTCAGGCTACAGGCTTGAAGTCATTTTATCAAATTTAGGATCAAAATAGCAGAAAGCAGCTTTAAGTTCTGTATCATAAACTCTTCTTGTGAGGCCTATTTAATCTGTTATCTATAATGTTGTAAGATGAAGAGTCATGTGAAATTACATGAGGTTGCTTCTGTTCTTTATTCAAAAGATTATTTTAAAGAGCATGGCTTTTAAAAATGCTGAGGAAAAAGCAATATTTTATTGCTGTCAAAGATTGAGTATGGTAACATGCCTAGATGGCTTTTGGAATAACTGACGAGATCCCCAGCAGGAAGAGCATTTATTTCAATAGTATGTATGGTTCCTGGGGGAAGTACAGGCAATGAAAGAGTCAGAAGATTCCAAACATCATCTAAGCTGAAAAACTAAAAGTAGATGCTCACATTGCCCCAAGAGAAATAGCAAAAGACTTGGGTGATCTGAATTTCAACAAAAGATAGTGATCTTCTGCATGTCCTCATTTAATTTGATTCAGGCTGAGTAACTGAAATCACGGAAAAGAATAAACCTTGAAGGGAACAAGTTTTCACTCACTAATATGTGGGATTCTTTAGTTATAATTAGTGTCTAAAAGTGAGCAAAGTGAATGGAGTCACAGCCCTGAACTTCAGGAGAGCAAATAGTGGTTACTGGCAGGGATCCCATGGGAGACTGCCCTGGCAGGCAAAGGGGAGCCCAGGAGAGCTGGTTGATCTTCAAGGACAACCTTCTCAAAGCACAAGAAGAGTCCATTCACTTTGCAGAAAATTGTGCACAGGCCAGGATGGATGAAGAAAAGAGTCCTAACTGTGCCAAATGCAAAAAGGAAGCCTACAGAAAATTGAAGCAGGGGTGGACTGCCTGGGGACAATATAGAAACACCTCTAAAGCATGCAAGGATGGAGTTAAGAAAGCCAAAGCTCAGCTGGGATTGAAACTAGAAGTGATGTGAAGGGCAAAGAGAAAGGTTTCTTTATGTGCATTGACAGCAAAAGGAAGGCAAAGGAGAATGTGGGCCCACTGCTCGATGGAGCAGGGGAGCTACTGACAACACGGAAAAGAACGAGGTAGTCAGTGGTGCTTCTTTTGCCTCAGTTTTCACTGATCAAGTTGGCTTGTGAGTATTAGCCAGAACAGAGGACAATGTTTGGGAGCACTTAACTCATGTGGGTATGCACAAGTCTATGGGACCAGATGGAATGCATTAGATAGTGCTGAGAGAACTGGCCAATGTCATTGCAAGGCCATTTTCTATCAAGTTCAAAAGGCCAGAACAATCCAGAAGATCTTATGGATGTTTGGGAAAAGGTGGATATGACACTCATCTTCAAGAAGGGCATGAAGGAGGATCAAGCAAACTAAAGGCAGTTCAGCCTTAACCACCATCCCTGGGAAAGTAATGGAGGCTCTTGCCTCCCGGTTCTTCCCCGTAGATGCACTTATGATGACTTGTATTTGCACAGGCATTTTGGTTTCATGCTCTTTGTGAAAGGAAATACTACCAAGAGATGGCACTGTGGTTCTGTGGCTCAGGTGCTATTTATGCCTGTGCAGCTCTGCAATGCTATTTATTTATACTGCTGTGGTGGGTTGACCCTAGCTGGACACCAGGTGCCCACCAAAGCTGCTCTATCACTCCCATCCTCAGCTGGATAGGGCAGAGAAAATATAATGAAAGGCTCGTGGGTCGAGATCAGGACAGGGAGATCCCTTACCAATTACTGACATGGCCAAAACAGGCTTGACTTGGGGAAATTAGCTT
>NW_009615043.1:0-2547 GCF_000690535.1 Cariama cristata
CACCCAAGCCTGGGTGCTGAGTTGGAAGGGGACCCCCATGCTGCCGCCCGCCTGTGGGCTCCCACCCTGCTTGGGCTCCAGACTAAAGGGGATGGCGCCCGATCCATCACACACCCTCAGCTGGGTGCCAATGACGTGAAGGTCCCCGAGTCAGGACAGGCATCCTGGGCAAATCCCTGCCTGGGTTGGACCAGCCTGGGCTCCCTGTCCTGCCTCCGCTCCCCAGCCCTCTGTGCTCAGCCCACGGGGGGACACGAGAGGAACCCCCAGTCCCCGTCCCACCTGTCTCATGTGGATCTGGGCCCTCTGCTTGAACACGGACGTGCTGGAGACATCGAATCGCTGCTGAAGGCCCTCCAGTTTCAGCTGGTCCATCTTCTCATAGCACGACTGCATCTTGACGGGGTGGAAGGCCAGGTGGGAAAGCTTCTCCATGTACTGGGGAAAAAGCCGAGCTCAGCAGGGCAGGACAGCTTCGCTGCGCACTCGGGACTGGGACATGCCACCCCACGCGGGCTTCATCCCCGGGTATTTTCTCCGCCTGGGGTCCCCCAGCACTGTCCACACTGAGGATGGCAGCAGGACTGGCCCCGCTACCCCCAAGCCCACCGGCCAGCAAGGACCATCACCAGGTCTCACCTCCACCAGCTTCTCCAGTCCACCTTCATTGACGATGTTCATGTTCATGTCCGTCACCTCCTTGAAGAACACCTCCCGCACCTCGGCAAAGCCCTGGCTCGTGGGGGTCATCAGAGCCTCCAGGATGGAGGAGATGTAGGGCTGGACATGGTTACGAACACAGACCTCCGCTTTGGGGAGGACAAATGCTGGGCAGAGAGCAGGGATAAGCATGGTGAGGGTCCTCCTCTGCCCTTCCAGCTCTTCAAATCAGGTCCTAAACGCACCCCAGGGAGGGGGACCTACCCCTCTCCCCAAGTCCCTCCAGGAAAAAGTTCCCAGACTTGCAGGACAACGCAAGGGGATCTTGCAGAGGGTCCTCACTCTGTATTGAACCCACTCCTGCCCCACTGCCTTGCTTGCAGGGGGTCACTGCCCACCTTGTCCCCCACCTCCTGGGACAATGCCAGTGAGGACGAGCACCCTGGCAACTGCAGCTGCTGGCATCTCCCTGAGGGTTCCAGGCCACGCTGGCAGGAGCCACGTTGCACCCCAGGAACAGCCACACTTTGGTGAAATAGTGGTGATGCCACTCCAGGAGCTGGTCACGGACACAGGTACACACATCCACATCCACACGTCTCCCCGCAGGGCTGTACCTCGGATCTTGCTGGCCAAGTGCTCCTTCGAAGTGATGATCTGGTCCATGTCCGTGCGGATGGTGCTCTCCATCTGGGGCCGCTCCTGTTCACACTTGGCCATCACCGCATCGTACTGAGCCTTGGTCTGCTCGTAGACCATCCTATAGACGGCATCTGAGATCTGGCAAGAGAGAGACAGGGTGGTCAGCTGCCCCCCACGCCTCCTGCCACCCCCGCTAACCATCGCTTCCAGCACTAGATGCTTGCAGTCTGCCGAGCCTTCACCCATGTCCTGACCAGACCCCTCCTCGCAGCCTGGCAGTAGGTTTTCCACACCAGAGACCCCCCCCACCCCGGCCCAGGCTAGGTAAGATGAAGCTCCCACGGTGCAGAAGCTGCTTCAAAGCAGAGGGGCACAGAGCTGAGCACTGCCTCCATCAACCAGGTCTGGGGATGCTGGTGGTCCAGGGATGCTGGTGGTCCGGGGATGCTGCAGGTCTAAGGATGCTGGTGGTCCAGGGATGCTGGTGGTCCAGGGATGCTGGGGGTCTGGGGATGCTGGTGGTCTGTACAGAGGAGCCCCTGACCCCATTTCAAAGCTGTGCCCTGCCCCATTCAGCCTGCTTAGGGTCTCAGGACCCAACCCCATGAGCAGGATGGAGATGGTTGCTGAGGCTTCACGCTCACTTCGCAGCCAAATGCCACAATTTTGGGGCTGGCAGGAGGCAGAGCCATCCCCCGCCTCCCTCTCTCAGGCTCCCAGCTTTGCAGCTAATACCACAGCTACCGAAAAAAGCAGCGTTTGTGTGTTTTTAGGCAGCTCCAGTGGCACATTATGAGCCTGGTGGTAATTATCTATTGGCTTTTAAGGTTTTAACAGGCAGTTTTGAAGGAAACTGAGTCTTTCACAAGGGTTTGGGTTGGATTTAGCCTATGCTGCTCTAAAAATGGCTTGCTAAAAATAGCCAGGACGGGCTTCACTCCGGGGCTGGGCTTCCTCCTGTTTGTTTCCCTCGCCCCAGCGAGGAGGCAGGGATGGGCAGGGCTGCTCGCAGAGGTACAACAGGGAGCTTTAAAAAGCCACAGTGGAGAATAAGGACGGCTTCTTCGGCAGGGCCTGGGAGCAGGGATGACGTGGGGGACAGCAGGAAAGCTGGTGGGCACCGAGCCCGACGGGGAAGGGATGCGGCAGCGCGGTCCCCAAAGCAGAGGCAGTGCAGGCAGGGGGAGAGCAGGCGATGATGACCCCCTGCCCCCCGCCTCGGGTAGTCCCAGCCCCACACCTGGA
>NW_009615044.1:0-5586 GCF_000690535.1 Cariama cristata
TTTGTGGCTAACTTCTCCACATTTAAGCAGCTCAAGGCCATGGAGGGAAGAGGTGTTAGTTGGGTATTTTCCACTCCCAGCCGCAGGAGTCAGTGCTTGACCTTCGGGAGAAGTGAGCGCTCATCCTTGTGGGTTTGAAAGGAAGGGACTTTACCAAAACAGTGCTATTTTAATCCTTTTCACCTTGCGCTTTTCTTCAAAAGATATCTATCGCATGTTTTTCAGGTGGACATGCTAAGAGAGCACCTTTGCTGCAGGTACCCAGAGCTAGAAATTAAATCAGTTGATGGTTTCCAAGGAAGAGAGAAAGAGGCAGTGATCCTGTCATTTGTGAGATCCAACAGGAAAGGTAAGAGTTTGCTGCTGGAGGGTTACTGCATGGGCAATGGGGAAGAAACGGGAACTGCGTGATTGCTCAAAGGTCGCTCGTCATGTTGCCAAGTGCTGTGGTTTAATTGCAGTTCTGAGGGTCTCTAGCACTCCTCTCTGAAGGAATTTACTGGCAAGAACCTTCCTTTTCAGCCTTTTTTTTTTTTTAATGGACAAATGTATTTGCTGTCACAGTTGCAGAAGGCGGCTCCCATGCTAGGCAGCAGGTAAAAAGGAAGGCAGAACTGCTTAGTTTGAAAGTTTCCTGGCTATTGAGGCCTCAGAAATTGTTTAAACCGGGGTCCTAAAAATGGCACGTCGCGTTAGCACCACATTTACTGGAGTGCCAAGCACTTCCCACAAAGGTGAAAATTTGGGGGAGCTTATCTCTTGGGTTTGGAGCCTATTTTGGGTCACTTCCCTGAAGAAAGCAAGCAGGAGCTAACATTACAAGTCATGCACAGAAAATGCTTCTTTTGGGAGCAAAATCTAGAGCGGAAAATCGAGTTCTTTCCTGTCAGCAGCTGCAGAAAAAGTTGATAGCTGGAAAAAAGCTGCTGCCCTGGGCCTGTGAGGCTCCTTTGGCAGAGCCATCGGCCGTGCTGAAGGGTTTTGTGGCAGCCAGCTCGAGTGGAGGGCACGAGCGAGACCGCTCCGTGAACCACCTCTGTCCCATGCGTGGATCACTGCCCTTTTCAAACCCACAGTGAGACACATCCCTTGCTGCACTACCTTTGCTGCTAAAGATGAAACACTGCATATGTGCTGAGAGTGCTGACATCTAGAAGGAAAAAAAAAGGGGGGAAAGAATGTGTGGAAGGAGGAAGATTTTTATTTATCTATTTATTTATTAAGAAAGCCTAGAGCAAGAAAGGCAGTGTTACGGGAGAATGGAGGTGGGGGACAAGACTAAGAATAGTCCTTATGAATAAGTGATTCACCTCGTCTTTGCTCAGTGGGAGCTGGTGTTCTCCGTGAAGGCATGCGTCCCCCAGCCCCCTTCCCGTGCAGAGCTAGCAGCCAAGGCTCAGATGCGGTGCAGGAATCACTCACTTTCCTGGGGGCACGAGGCAGCTTCTCACGGTGTCTCGGCATGGCTCTGGTCTGCGTGGGACATAAGAGATGTTAGCACCCTCTGAGACCCTTGGGAGAAATCCATACCCTTTTTGCAGCTGCATTTCTCAGTTCAGAGGAGGCCAGAGACCTTGACCAGCAGTCCCTGTCCCTCTGCAGCCATTCCCCGTCCAGCAGGAAACCCCCTTGCCGGATCAGAGGAGTTGGACCTGCCTCCGCAGTCAGGCGAAACCACATCAGAGAAACTAGAAATCGTTCTCCAAGCTGCAGAGCACGGAGAGATCACCCACACCCTGTTCCTCAAAGGCAGCACAAACGAGACTTCTCAGCCATGGCAAGGCAAGGCAGAAACAGAGCCAGGCTGGTCACCGCACCAGTGGAGACACTAATTTCTTCCCGACTGGCCTCCTTTTTATCCCCAGGAGCTGGAAACTCAAAAGCCACCCACGCAACCCTTCTCACTAGCTGATCCTCACTGAGTCATCTTGGCATTTGCTAGCTCTTACTGCTTTTCTTTGAGAAAATAGCCAGAGAGCAGAAGCAAACCTTGCAGAGTTGCCTAAATGGCCGTTGCTTTAAACCTGCCAAGAGTTTCGGGGCAGTTGAATAGGACAAGGTGTATTTCTTTACCTGCAGTTCCTCTTCTGTCGCAAGGTGAGCCTTTTCCACGTTGCTCTGTATTGCATTTGCTCCAAGGTCCCAGCCTGATCTTGTGTCGTGGGCCACCCAAGAAAATATTTCTCTTCTCCACCTGCCATCCATCCTCCTCCTGATCCCAGGAGCTAAGTGGGGAGCCCTGGCTCTGCCTTGCAGGTAGTGAAACGGAGGCAGAAAGATGAAGGTAACAGCATGAGTCAGGGACCAGAGCCCAGTAAACACTGACTCCCACCCTTCAGCCAAGCAACCCTTCAATCATTTAGGGCAAATCTAGACCTGGAGCCAACGCTTCACCCACTGACAGTCCTACGCCCCTTGCTTTCTTTCTTACAGGTGAGGTGGGCTTTCTTGCGGAAGACCGGCGGATAAACGTAGCGGTGACACGCGCCCGGCGCCACGTTGCTGTCGTCTGTGACACCCGCACCGTCAGCAACCAAGCCTTTCTGAAGCGGCTGGTGGATTATTTCAGCCAGCACGGGGAGGTACGCACAGCCTTCGAGTACCTTGACAACCTCGTGCCCGAAAACTACACTCAGGAGGGCCGCAGCGAGCGGCAGCAAGGTGCAAAGCTTCCCGCAGCATCTGGCCCCAAACAGCTGCTGCCTGCAGGGAGGAAACTGAAAGCAGCAGCAACCAAACCAGGGTGTCAGAAGCCAGAAGCGCGTTTCTCCCTGAGCACAAGTGGACCTGGGAGAGAGACCCCGGGGACAAAAGACGGTGCTGATAGATTCAAGGCCATGCTGGTGGCCTTCCTGGAGAGCAGCGAGATGCAGTTGGCTTTCCCTCCATCCCTCAATTCTCACGATCGGATGCTGGTTCACCTAATGGCAGAGGAGTACGGGCTGCAGCACGTGAGCACTGGGGAAGGGAGGGACCGGTACATCAGCGTTCGCAAGAAAGAGCCTGCCAAGCCATCGCTACCTGCAGCCGCCCCTCACAGCAAGCAGCTCCCCCTTCCTCAGCCACAACATCCTGGCAGGGAAGCTCCTGTCCCTGCTGAGCCAGGAGGAAGCAGTGAGGGCTCAGGGAAAGTGGACCTGAAAACCCTGCACCTGGAGAGAGTTCAGAGGGAGAAAACCAGACGGGAGGAGGCAGTGAGGAAGACTCAGGAGCCCACTGCTGGCCTTCAGGGCAGCAGCAGGAAAAAAGACAAAAGCGAAGCCAAAGGTAGGTCACTCTCTTCATAACCGGCACAATTAATGGTCTTCCTTGAAGGGATCGTGCTACTTAATTCCCATGTTTTTGCCTCCAGGCCTTAGGATTTGTCTGTGTGTGTGGAGCATGGGATGTGGCTCTTGCAAGGCTCTCTGATGCTTGCCATTGCAGAGATGTGAGAACTGGCAGGAGTGCGCACCAGTTGGCTGCAGCATCTGGGGGAGAGGGGTTCTGGATGCCTGGAGCCATATTTCTTAAAAGAAAAATGCTAGACCATGTCCCAGGAAGAGGGGCTCAGGAGTTAGATTGGAGGCTCCCAAATGTTGGGAGAGGAACTAAGTCGAGTACCTGACCTACACTGAAGGACATGGCTGCCTCATAAATGCAGAGGCAGGGGAAAACAGAGCCAGGAGCTACCGTCCTCCCTGCCAGACATGGTCCCTTCCTTTTCCTCAGCCCCTTTCAGCACAGGGAGGCACCCAGGCACGCTGCAGGTGGGAGCCTTGAGCCCCTACCAGTGCCTTTGAACACAGGCTGGGGTTTACCGGCACGACGGGTCTCATGGCGAAATCCCCGTCACCACAAACAGCGACTCCCCAAAGCTGTGCTGGTTCTCACTAGCCCAGGCTGTAGCTGTGGGTTGCTTGGGTCCGTTCTCAGGTTCTAAGCAGGTGGTTAAATGGCCAGGTCTCCTCCCCTGTCTTCTCCCCAGGAAAGCCAGCAGTTAAGAGCAGAGCAGACAGCGTGGCAGAAGAAGATATCGACGCTCTGATATCTGCTGCTATTAAAGCTGACAACACCTGCGGCTTCCCTGGCTGCAAAGCCAGCGTTACAACCCTGGGACAGCTTTGCCTCCACTGCAACAGGCGCTACTGCCTCAGCCATCACATCCCAGAGGTACGCGTGGGGCCGGGCAGCCTGCCCAGGGGTTTGAGCACTGCAGGGGCTGGAGAGGCATAGGATGTGCCAAGCAGCATGGATTTAAAGTGGGAATTGTCCCCATCAAGTTCCCCAGGCAGGATTTCCTTGCAAGGAGTTTAAAGCAGAAGCCTCTCTGACAGAGCTTTTGCTGGAGCTGCAGGTAGAAAGGGCTGCCAGGCATTAACACGTGGGCTCTGCGCGCCTCCTCCTGAGAGCTTTTTCTTTTTTCCTCTCTCTCTCTCTCTCTCATTCTGTGATTCTTTTTTTTCTCTTCTACTTTGTGCCCTTCTTTACCATTCTCTGGCATTTACACTCCCAGGTCATGCAGATAAAGCACGGCAGAGAGGAGAAATGAAGAGGCATGAGCTTAAGGCAGTGACTTGAGGGAGCCTAGACACTCAGTTCCTAGCTCTTTGGAGATTCCCTCCGCAACCTGGGGACAAGTCAAGGCCTGAGCCCACACAGAGCAGTGCTGCGTGCCTGGTTAGCAAGTGCCTGACTGGCTTGGAGCTGAGCTGCCTCACACTGTGCAGCCTCACCTTTAGCTGTCCCTGTCACAGCAGTCCCTCAGCCTCCTCCGCTCTGCTTTCTTGTGGTGGAGGACTCTCGAGCAGGGACCTTAGCAACGCTGTAACGTCCTCCACCTCCGTGGGAGTGGGAGTGTGATGGCCACTGAACCAACAGCTGCTTCCTTGCTGTTCTTCCATAGCTGCTTGACAGCCCTTTCCTCCCCAGATCTGGGAAGGAAGGAAAATAAGGTTCAACTGGTGTCAGGCTTCATCTTTCTGTTTGGGTGCAGAGGCAAGCAGGTAAGTTTAAACCTCCAGGGTTGGCGGTGTGATGCGCCATGGTAAGCTGGCCTCGGGGTTTGTGTCCCATGGGCAGAGCTGATGTGGCTGGTTGGTGGCTGTGATGAGTACATGGGCTGAGAGGTGACAATTTTCCATTCAGCCGCAGTCTCCTGTGCCCATCATCCCTTGTCCTGCATCACCCAGGCGTAGCTCTTCATTGCGTGGATTCTCCCAGAGCTTAGCAACATTTAGCGAGCTGACCTATAAATCCTCAGCATAGATATTTCCCTTGTCAAGTACTATCTGTTTCCATGGCAAAGAATAGTTGTATTTATGGTCATTCACAATCCAGTTGGGATATAAATTTATTTCCTGCAGAATCGCCTCTCCCTGCTGAATTGTAATGAGGCCTCCAATGAGAAACAATTGGAAGGATAAAATCCATGTAACCATTTTTTTGTGCTTTTTAAAGTTAAGCCCTTTTTCCAGACGTTACCAGGCTTCGATGTGAAATAGCCTGGGACCTCCTGCCCACGCCTGGCCCTCAGAGGGGCCAGCACGTACCTGGAGCCATCTCAGAGGGGCCAGAGCCTCTGTGTACGGAGGGTCCCTGTTTGGA
>NW_009615044.1:5779-8418 GCF_000690535.1 Cariama cristata
CTGGGAGCCGTGTGCCGGGTGCTGTGCCCGGCTACGGCTGGCCATTGACAACCTGCTCCAGCAGCACTAACGGGAACAGGAAGGTTTGTCACGGCACGGAGAGAACAGGCTGCGATCCTCAGATCAGCTTATGTCCGTGAAGACATCAAATGACTTTGGGATGGACCAAGCAGAAGGGGTAAACTTTTAGGATCTCTAATTTAGACCTGGTGGAGATGATTCAGGATGGTGCTGAACTTGACTTAAGGCACCTCAGACATGGCCTGGGCTTCAGGGCAGACTGGTTTTGGGAAAGGTTTGCCTGCATAAAATTAGCATTATGAAGCTTTTTTTATTTCCGTGCAGAAGACAGATCTAATTACATTAAAGCAGCAGGTATATGGCTAAAAAGGTCTTCTCTTATCTCCCAGGCCACCTTTCCTGTTTCCCTCCTTTTTCCCCCAAGTCATACTGTGTTAGCAGGGAACATAATCGGGAGCTCAGGTTTCTTTCTAGCTCTCACGTGAGAACGGTAAAAGATCCAGCTGTTCACACGATGAGTGCAAGTTTTCCCCAGATGTTTAAAGTTTTGGGAGGCACTTAAACCATGCAAAAGGGTGATTTCCCTGCCGTGCAGATTCCAGAAGGAGAAAAATTACCTTTATATTTTGTTTTCTATTCGAGGAGCTATAAATAAATGGGAGATGGTTTTAGGGGGGCGCAAAGCAGGTAGAAGAGGAATTCCGGGCTCCAGAAATAGTCGCCTGGTTCCCACCTGCACTATGACTGCCCTCTTTCCTGGCTGCCACGAGTGTCCATTCTCTTTCTGCCAGGTTCACGGCTGTGGGGAGAAGGCCAAGGCCCAGGCACGGCAGAGGATCAGCAGAGAAGGGGTTCTCTACCCCGGGAGCGGCTCCAAAGACAAGTCCCTGGACCCAGCCAAGAGAGCCCATCTCCAGCGGCGCCTGGACAAGAAGCTCAGTGAACTGACCAGCCAGAGAAAGAGCAAAAAGAAAGACAAGGAGAAATGAAGGCTCTGAATACTTCCTTGTTAACCTTGAAGTCACAGGTCAGACTACATAAACCAAAGATGCTATTAAAGCTGCAGGGCTGTGCTGAGCTCGAGAGGAAAATGGGAGCTCTCGTTTTTGGGTGGTAGACAGCTCGGAGCCAGTGTGCCTGAATAAATAGTCGCTGGGCCTCCCTAAACCGCAGAGCTGAGAGAGAGGAAGGAGAGCAGCTTTATTTGTCCTGGTTATCCTTATTGACAAAGTAATGGATGTACACAGAGAGGCTGGAGAATGCCGGTAAAGACTGATGGTAAAACACCTAAAGCAATCAGCTGTCACTGTGACATTTTTCCCTGCCATGGTAAAAAGATAAATGTGAGCAGGAGCAGGAGAGGCACTGAAAACCCTGGGTGAGGCTCTCCTCCAGGGAGGAGGACTAAGAAAATGGATGCCTCCAGCTCCGTTTTCCCAGTCCAGCAATCCTCCCAGCACTGCTCGGCGTTAGGGTGGACTGGCGTGTCCGCACGGCAGCCAGCAAGACCCAAAGCCCCGTGTTGCCCTTGGGGAGCAGGCAGAGCCGGGCTGCATCCCCTCCCCACCATGCAAAGGGGCTGCTGGCTGTGGGCTCAGCCCCACTGCAGGATGTGGCCCATGCAGGGCTCAACCCTGCTTCGAGGCTGCATCGGGAGGGAGAGGCCTCGAGTCCTTACCTTGCCAGCACCACGGCGAGCTGCTCCAAAACACCCAGCCCGGTGCTCTGGGAGAGCCGCCATCCACTGCCTTCACTCGCCATCCCCCTCGGTAGCACTGCCGAGGTCTCTCCCTCTTTGCTGCGTGCCAGTCCCTTCCCCGACACTTCCCAGACCACCTGAGGAGACGCATTTCTTTTCCCTGCCCTGCTCTTCCTGCCACGCTCCGTGGAGGCCGATGTCCACTGGGAGAGCCCACAGCGGCAAAAGCAGGGCCCGGCCCTGTGAGCTTTGTGCAGCCTCCCAGGCGGGAGGGAGCCTCGTGTTCAGCATCGCCTGTCCCTCCCGGCCCTGGTCCTGTAGCCCCCAAAACTAATCCATCTCCCACATTGTTTTCTGCCTGTTGATCTTCATCTCCAAAGCGTCTCTCCAGCCACCCACAGCCCCTGCCCTAGCCCTCTCCTTGATGGCTCCAAGCGGGTACCAATGCATCGCCCAGGCCCCGCCACCCGCTGAGGAACAGCTCAAGCAGCCGAGGGTGGTACATGCAGGCCCCAGGACGAAAGGTCCTGAGAGGCCGCCACAGAGGAATGGCTGGAGAGAGGCACAATAAAAAGCCCCAAACCACACACGCCCCATCATTTTGGGGCTGAACATCACAGATCTTGCCCACCGGTGATTTCAGCACCAGTGGAAGGCTCTCATCTCATCCTGACCAAAGGCTCAGCAGCTTGCAGGGGCTGCAAGACAGCCAAGCATTTCTGTCTGTCTCCCTTCCCAAATGCTAGCTGAGGTAGCTAATAAGCAAATTTTCCCCCAAACCTCAGCGCCTGTTAGTACTGGCTGTGAACACCTTCCAAAAAAACCACCTTCCTCCTCCTTCATTAAATCTCATCCTTCAAAAAAAAAAAAAAAGCCCCTCCATTTGCAGCCCTAGTCCTGGGCAAACCCGGCCTGCCTG
>NW_009615044.1:8449-9573 GCF_000690535.1 Cariama cristata
GCCGTGCCCTCGAGCACCGCCTTGGCTCTTGCCTCGGTTCCCGGGCTGGCCGTACGTCAGCCCACGGAGGGATGGCACCGGCTTGTGTGGCAGCAGATGGGACATCGGGGCTCCTGGAGGGAAAGGTGGGGAGGAGCAAGAGATGGAGCGTGGGAGAAGAACAATCTGTGCATGGAGAGCAGTGCTGGGCACGTACAGGGGAAGGAGCCAGAGCGGTGCCTGCGAGGGGCTGCAGAGGGGGACAATGCAACCGAGAAATCGCAGTCTCTTCCCAAAATGAAGGTCAGGCAGAGACGACGGAGGAGCAGACAGGAAAATTCCTGCCAGCTCAGGGTACCACTGCGGTGTTATCTTTAATTAAGGATAAATGGCTCATTCACACTTTTTTCCCCGCCTGCTCAAATCATTCAAGCAGCCACATCCCTGACCGTGCTCGCCCTGTGGCACTGGCTTTCTGGCAAACAGCCCCAAACCCCTGAAACAGGTGTTAGGCTTAAAAATGATGAAATTGGGGTCTCTTGTGCCTGCCTTTGGTCACAGGGCCAAGACCTTCCTCTCTGCGCCCAGATTTCGGATAAAACGAGTGAGCTTTGGGATGACCACATCAAAGCGTGACTCCAGGACTGGGGGGCTGTAAAAAATAACCCCCAGTCGTGAGATTTGCGTTAAAAGAGCACGAATTTGCTGCGCTGTTAGAAGGAGCCCTGAGGGTTAGTTTAGCTGGGAAAAGGGGCTGGGGGGGGAAGGCCGACCCCGACCACGTTGGACCTTTAGGGGACGACTCAGCCTGGCTCTGACCTCAGACCTAAGAGGTTGAAAAAAAACCCACTCGTCACATCCAGACTTCCCTGTGCAGCCAGCGGAGAGATGGGCAGAGATTTACTCTGCTTTAAGAAAGAAGAATGGAAAAACCATTGCTTTTTCTGCCATTTCTCCTTTTTTCCATTCTCATTGGAAACATTTCAGCCCCAGTGCAGCACACCGAAATCCCTCCGAAACCCAACAGAAAACCCACACGTGCTGAGAGAAACCACGCCGTGCTGGCACTTTATCAACCCCCGCTCCATTTTCCCCTCCTTTTGACCAAAAACTGCCTTCCAAAGAAATCCACCCTCTCCCCGGCA
>NW_009615044.1:9632-9913 GCF_000690535.1 Cariama cristata
ATGCTCAGGCGCTCGACTGGTGGCCAGGCAGCAGTTTGGGGAGGTTGTTGCTGGTTTTGGTCCACCCGAAGGGAGGGCTCCTTTCTCAGCAGGTCTGTTCGCAGCCCCCAGCGCATGCGAGGGTGACCCAGGTGGGGAGAGACGCGGCCAGAGAGTTGCTCCGTCCTCTCAATATTTCGCCAGCAAGATGCTCTGGCCAAGGTGCGCCGGCAGCTCTGCCTTTTCAGCTCTGCAAAGTCTTGCTCAGCCCCTGCCCGGCTGCAGATGCCGTGTTGCGGTGG
>NW_009615045.1:0-20491 GCF_000690535.1 Cariama cristata
GACTAGATCCATCTTGCTGTAAAAGAATTCTGTTTACTACCAGTTCATTTATCTTTTTGCTATTATGAGAATGTCCTTGATGCAGCATCCCAAGACCTCCTTTGCTGTGCTTCTTCAAGGGCAAAAAACCCAATTCCTTCCATGTACAATGGGACTGACAAGTGTTCAGCTTCCCTTGATGCTTTCATTCATTCCAACAAGAAGCTTTCATTAGAGTGGGGAAAATATATTGATTTCTTGTCCGGCTTAATCAGTCTAGGTTCAGGGGACCACAGGGAGGACTTGACTATACTAATTTTATAAACATGAACAAGAGGGGGGCGTTTGTCATTAAGTTTAAGAATCTTACATTTGGGTTTCGCTCATGCTAAGTTTGCTGTACTTTCTCTGAAATTGCTCTGCCTCACTATTTATCTAGGTTTGACGTTCATTCTCATACCATCTCTTTCCTCCGTAGTTCAACCACACAATTTAGAGAAACTGAAATTTTCTTTCTTTTTTCTTCCTTTCTCTTCCCTTTCATTTCCAGATCTCCCTACTATGAATTGGCATACTTATCCCTTCTTCTTAAATCTGCCAAAAAAATCCTTTATACTGCTCTTATTTTTTCTCTTATTTCAGAAATATTTCCTAACATTTTTTTTATATGTGAAATCTCTTGTCATTCTTTTCAGTGCGAATGCCTCAAGTATCATCTATTTCTGCTGTGTAGTTCTCTCTTTCTTCCTCTTCCTTTCAATTCTTTTACTACCTTCCTGTAGTCCTCCTTTTCTACTTACCACCACTATACTTCTAAATTCATTTATTGCTGCCTCACACAACTGTCCTTCCTTCCCTTAAATTTTTATCTATTCTGTTTACGGTTGGACTTGATGATCTTTGAGGTCTCTTCCAACCGTAATGATTCTATGATTCTTTCGGGGGTTGTTTCTCCACTATTAGTCTTTTCTTTGCAGTTGCATTCAGGATTAAATCAGGCTGATTTTAGAGTGGCAGGAGGAAGTCATAGACAGCTAGGAGGTTCTGCCTGTTCAGGCACAGCACTCTGTCCTCACCACTTCACTTCTAAGGCCTGTCATGCCACTCTGCATGTTTTTTGGTGTTTTAGAGTGTTCTTCTTTATGGCTTTTTAGCATAAACTTATCTAATCCTTCACTTCTTCTTTTTCCCCTTGTTTCCTTGTCACTCCTTGTGCTTTCTGCATTTGACATTTGGGTCGTCTTTTCTTGTTCACTTCCTACTCATTACCATGTATTTTGAATGAGTGGCTACTTAAGTCTTCTTAGGTTTCCCTTTCGTAAATTCTCTCCTTCTCTGTTTCACTTTTTTGCTTAGAGCAGGCAGTGAAACTCTTTCTGTGTGTTGGAAATAACCAATCCCAAAAGATCCTCACCTTGCCCAGAAACAGGGATTACAGCTAGAGTGTGAAAGGATGATAGTGCCTCTGGTGGGTTCCCTGTATGACGTCACATCATGATGTGACATACTATCCTCCAGGCTCAGCTCTCACTGTTTCCAAATGATGGTAACAGATAAGGACAGTCCCAAAGCACCCTCCCTTGCTAATATGCATGTGTGCTGTTCTGCTCTTCCTATCCAGTTTAAAGTAAAATTCTTCCTGTAACAAACTTAACATGTGGCCAGGTCACTGCAGTTTAGGAGATGGTATACCACATTTTTCCAAAAATTGAACAGGGAGCAGAACCAGTCTGACTGATCAGTCTTCTGCATCTACTAAGAGATACAGTACCTGTACACTGTTATATCTGAGTGAGTGGTTGTGTGTTTGGGGGTATGTACAAGTTTTGATGGTATTTACTATTTGTTTAACAGACCACAATTGCTCTGAAGAAGTCATTACAGTCAGTTATGAATATCTGAGCTTAAGTATTTATTGAAAAGTGGATTTCTTGACATGATATATAGAGTCATTAAGTTCTGCAATATAAATCCTTTGTACAGTCCTTAGTTAGCAAACCACTGAAGCAGGCATCTGCTCTGAGCCAGGCTCTGTGCTATGCATATATGTTGTCATAGGAACTGCTTTTAAAGTTGCAGGAGAAAAACTGCCACGAAGTATCAAATTCTAAGTATCAATAATATGAACACCATAACTCCTTTCTGATTAGTTAAGGATCTTGGGTTATTTTTAACTTTCCCTTAAAAATAATTATAATAATGGGTTTGGGTTGTTTGAGCTAAAAAAATATGTAAACAGTTCATTTTTACTGATTTAACACTGATCAAGTTTGGAGGTCTTTTTCTAAATGGAGGGAGATCTTCTGGTTTGGTATTAATAAAAGAAATATGAGGAGTAATTTCTCTTCACTATGTTGTATAATTTTGGAGTAGTATCTTTACAACCCCAGCACCCAACGATCTCCCAACACTTGAGTAAGTAGCACGGTTTAGCAGCGTTTACAATTCCTTCTGACGGCTTCCAAGCTGCTGTTTCTCAGTAGCAGTATATGGCCTTCAGTAAAGCCTTCATCCTGCAGTGTTAATATGCATGATTCTCTGAGACCACGGGCTTCAGCGACACTGAAGAATGTTGCTTTTTCTAATCTTCACACTTGTGATCAAAAGGATACTTTTACTGTAGCCTTTCTTATGACCAAAAGGTTTTAAAAATAATTTTATTTTCTCCGTGTAAAAATGTTCAGGCACTATTGATATGGGCGCTAAAGTACATATCTTCTTTGAGTCACACAAGTTTTCTTATAAAACTGGAGTTTCAGCAACAAACTTTTAAACAAATTATTTCCCATACACTGGGTCTGGCTGGGATACAGTTAATCTTTTTCATAGCAGCCCATAGGGTGCTGTGTTTTGGATCTGTGGCTAAAACTGTTGATCACACATCAATGACCCCCCACCAATGTATGGGGGGCCAACCCACTATGGCCATGAGAGTCAGGCTATGGGAAGGTCCATCCGTGTTAGAACTGAAAATCTCTTGCCACAGAATAACAAACAGCGTGTGACTTGAGTGCTTTCAATGCTGCACGCGATATATTAAATATGCTCAAGGAACCTGTGTTGTATACCTTTTTCCTATTGCAGGTTACATGATCACGCCTAGAGGTGTTTGTTGTGGAGAGCTGAATGATTTACTACTTAATATCAGCTTTTTCTCTCTTGTTTTTAGCCCCTTGTGAAGCCAACACATTCTTTTGCCACAGTAATATGTGTATTAACGACACATTGGTCTGCAATGGACTCCAGAATTGTGTGTATCCTTGGGATGAAAACCACTGCAAAGGTAATGTATAGAATTGGAAATAAGTCATTTAGACTGCGTGGGATACAGAATATTATCCTTAGTTTCCTGTTAAGTATGTGCCAGATGGGTTAAAGCTCAGGAAGAGTAATTCAGGGAGAGCACACATCAAGCAAAAGAGAAAATGAAGACGGGTAAAAATACTGATGGATTTTACTTTCAGTGTTTGCATTTGTTTTGCTGGGAGTTGATTTGTGTTGGTTATGTCCTTCTGGCAGGCTTTCTGATCACTTGGTCTCTGTTTCCCGTACAATCTAAAATGTAATTAAAAGTCATATTTTGATTCCTTTGTCATAGTTACCGTTGTAGTGGAGTAACATATGGGTAGCAGGTGTCTTTTAGCTGCGTACCATGCCCATAAGAGCCCAGGTGGGCTAAAAAGCCAAGGTAAAGTGGAATTAATGCTGTAAGAAAGCAACCAAATCTACTTATAATCAAGTAAAATTGAAGAGCAAGGAACAAGCGTGTGAAATCAGGCATAATGTCTGTTTTATAGGTAGGGACTGGTGTTCCTAACCAGGCGCTGACAATGGTTTCTAAATATTGCTCTGTCTTTCTGGAAGAAAAAAATCAGCATCTGTGTTGTCTTCAGGGAAAAGAGCTTAACTAACTTACATCGCAGGCTAGGGAGACAGTTTGCTTCCCTCCCACCCCCCACCCCCCCGCTACTGCAGATTTGTTCCTGGAAACATGGGATATGCCAAATTTAGGAACCAATCAAGAAAAAATTCAGAATGAAGTGGATTAGCAGTCAGCCCATAAGTCTGTTGAAGCCTGTAAAACCCTGACAAGCAGTGCAATAACACAAATGAAAACATACTTCAAAAGAACACAGCAAAACTGTGGCATGGCATAACATTCTTCAAAGAAACTAAAGATATGACTGGGAAATAATTGTCTGTTCTCTACTTCTTCAGCACAGAGGAAAACAGAAAACATTCCCCACTCTTTAATTTCCAGGATTCTTTTCATCTTTCGTTTTGCCAAGTATCTTTTTATTGGGTCTTGTGCATTTATCCTCTCGTGTTTTTCTGACTAGAAAAGAGAGGTTTGCTGATCACAGCACAAAGGTTGGTTGCTGCTGTGTTGCTTTTTCGAACTCTGCTACTTCCCCGGAGTCTGTGTCCATCAGTTAGAGAAACCCTAGGTGAATCTGCAAGAGTAGGCAATGGGGAGTACTGAAAAGTTAATTTTTGGTACCCAGGAGATTATGAAGAAATGGATGTTATTGTTTTGGTGCCAATAACTTTCATTTCAAAGGCTTTTTATTAAGTCCTTTGATATGTTTTAGGTTGCCAGGAAAAATTACACTCAACTGGTTGTTGAAAGTCAATCACAGTTGTCAAGTCTTGCTATGCCTGTGACTGATGTGACTGCCTTCAGCTTGGATTTCTACAAGGCTCAGTCACGGTCTCATGTGTCTGTCACCGTCCGAAAGCAAATCGCAGAGAAATTTACACAATAGTAGGGTGAAACTGGTTTACTTTTTATTCTTTTACTGCATATTTTCTGTTTTTTCTTCATTCACAATGCTGAATTTGCTGGCTAACTTCCTAGAGGCCCCTGAGTGAAGGATAGTAGATAGGATCAGCTTTTGGATTTTTATGGACGTTGAGAAAAGTTACGGTAATTAATAGATCAGGAACAAAAGAAATAACTTGCGCACTTTTTTTTTTCCTTTCTCAAACCTCAATTGGAATAACTTTTCTCCTGATTTAGCTTTTTCATTGAATACTGTCAACAGTCCCAGTCAACTCATAAATATTAGGACTTCATCGAAGTTCCCAATGCAAAGAAGAATTTCTTTTTAAATCCTGTAAAGTCTTGCTCTTTCATTGGTCCTAGTGTCCTAGTTGCATATATTTACTGGAAGAGAGAAAATAGTGAAGAGAATATCTGTAACAGTCTTGGGGGCTTTAGCAGACAAAGGGAGTTCAGAGGTGACACTAAAACCATCTGCTTGTTATGGTGGCTGCTATTTATAAAAAATGTAAACAATTCTTTCATCTAATTAAGCTTGTAATATACCCTGAATAAATCATTTTCCAAGTGAACAGGCGCACAGAGGACCTGTGTGTTGTTTATTTGACTTTCACGAATACCTGATTTCTTTTTTCTTTTTGTTGGTGAGATTGGTTAAGTGAACTCAGACAAGGCTTAGCTTTGCAGCAATCTTTGAACCCATCATGGTTGTTTTTATTCTTGAACTGCAATTAACGCTGTGCTTTTTCTTTTCTCCTGTCACACAGAAAAAAGAAAAGCTAACCTATTGGACCAACTTACCAATACCAGTGGGACTATAATTGGGGTGACTTCTTGCATTGTGATCATCCTCATTGTTATCTCTGTTATAGTACAGATCAAGCAGCCTCGTAAAAAATTTGTCCAAAGGAAAACAGACTTTGATCAAACAGTGTTCCAGGAGGTGTTTGAGCCTCCTCATTATGAGTTATGCACCCTCAGAGGGACAGGGACTACAGCTGACCTTGCTGATGTTGCAGATGACTTTGAAAATTATCATAAACTGCGGAGATCATCTTCAAAATGCATTCATGACCATCACTGTGGATCACAAGTGTCTAGCATTAAAGGCAGCCGTAGTAACCTCAGCACAAGAGATGCTTCTGTCTTGACAGAAATACAACCCCAGCCTGTAAAACCACTCATTCAGCCCATGAACAGGAGAAATATCCTTGTCATGAAGCATAGCTACTCACAAGATGCTGCAGACGCGTGTGAGATAGACGAAATTGAAGAGGTACCAACCACAAGTCACAGGCTGTCCAGACATGACAAAGCTGTTCAGCGGTCAGTATCAATAGATTTTTGATGAAGACTATTGTGTAAGGACTTGATTGCCCAAACATATTCACTCTTTATTCAGTAAAGACATATTTTCTTTCTTCTTTATTTATTGTTTAAATTTCTGTTTCCTGATAACACATACCATTATATTATCTCTCTCTTCCTCTCTCTCTCTCTCTCTCTCTTTCTCATATCTCTTCTCCTGTTTCCTGAAGGATCCTGTATCTCGGTTTTACCTTTCTACTTTATATCTTTCTTTTTCTTTTACTATTTTACACATACCCACATGCATGCACACACAAGTCAACAGAGAACAGGTACAATTTTTGAAAACCAAAGAAGATTTTGTGTGAATCTAGTTTTTGAAAGAGCCACATACATGTGATTTCCTTGCAACTGAGGTGGCCTTGAGTATCATCCACGGTTGGTCTAACATTTCTAAATCAATACACCAATAAGTAGAAAACACATGTATCCATTTTGATGCACGGCACAATAATGAGAACCACAGTCCTGGGGTAAGGAAACCCCTTTTCTCATGAAATATTATCTTTTCTACAGTGAACGACAATATTTTCAAAACTTTACTGTATCTGTTCCATTATTAATCACGATATCTTAGCTTGTCATATTAACACATATATATAAATCCATTAGAACATGAGACAGCATAATGAATAGAGAATACTCATATATTTACATATAAGAATGTAGTTAAAGGAACCTTTCTAATCAATAAAAAGTAACATCAAGCATGATATTTTTAATAAAAGAGTTATTTCTACTGTATATTGCACTTTGAATGACTGTAAATATGAATGATTAAAAGTTTACAAGTAAAAGAAAAAGAAAAGCAGAAACATTTATGAACATTTTATTTGAAAAAGAACACACAAACTTTATATATATATTTGTGTTTTCTCTTGCATGCGTTATTTATGCACTTCTTGTGGCTGTTTACACGTCCTCCATATTTCTTTGCACATTAAGGCATATGAAAATAAGTTATTTGATTATTTTAATCTAATTGCATGTCAATGTAAATTGCTTCATGAATATTGATCAGATTATCAAGATGTACTGTTTATTAAGTATCTATATGCATATATTTCTTTTTTTCTATGCAAACATTATTATTTTGAATGAAATAGCCATAACATTCCAGGTTCTGCCTCATTGGGTCTCTAAGCAAACATGAGTCTGAGTACAACACAACTAGGGTCTAAGAGACAAACCTGAGGTAAGTAAACATACCTATACAACAATTGAACCATCTGTTGCTTTCCATTTTATTTGTTATATTGCTAAAATGCATGTTAGTTCCTAAGTTATAAGTCACCTTGTATGGGGAAAGCCAGGTTTGAATACTGAGAAAACTGAGAGACAGATGACCACCCTAGCATTGCAAGCTAAGCAAACTCTATTAATTCCTTACTCTTGACAGCACGATAATCATCCCCTAGCTAAATATAATCTTCATTCCAAACACAATATAAAGATAGATGCTTTACATGGTCTGATGTTTCCTTTATTCTTTCATTTATGAAAATAAATTTTAGAGTCCCAGCATGTGAAATAGTATATAAAAACTGACAATCTAACCCAAGACAGGAAGATGTGGAACTATTTGTTTTCAGTTCATTTTATTCATTCAGCCTTGTGAAGTGTTGAGGGAAGGGTATGTGCTAGTACTGATAAATCTAGAGATTCTGTAGCGCTAATGTTAACGTTTGCAAATTAAACTTCCTTTTTTGAATCTTTTCCTAGGCTTTTCATTTTGTATAATTTGTTATCAACGCTTAATCTCAATAAACATAATCTCAGATGTTTATGATGAAGTTATAGACAGCTGCTAGTCTGTCAATTTATATATGTATATGTACACGTGTATATATATATAAACACAGATATGTGTATATACATGTTTGTATGTGTATATATGTATACAGCAATTTTACTAGGAAAGAATCCATTAATGCTTTTATTGCTTCTAGACAGTTAAGGTAAATATTTTTCTGTATTTTTCCTCATAGAGAGAACGTATTTTAACTTTGTTTTGCTTTCAGACAACTATTCATCCAAACTCTGAATGGAAAAATCTATAGTGAATTATTTCAGCTGCCTCAAAGAGAGAGCGGACATGTTTCTAATCTCATTTCATTGCCTTTATCCAAACCTAAGAAGTACAGGCATATCTTACTTCTTTAGCAAGATAATCCCATTGCACAACAATATCTTTCTTTTGTAATTTGGTTGCTGGCCACAAAGTGCTCCTTAGTTTTTTAATACATTTGGAGATTTGCTGCAAACTTGAAGAAGAAATTAGCTCCTAACAGACTGTCCCCCTTTTTTTTTTTTAATCTTAGTTTTATTTCAGTTGATATGTTTTATGTCTGTTATTTACTTGTATGTTGTGTGATATGTGGAAGAAGATTTACATTGAACTTTTGTTATATGTACGTTGTTTTCATTATATAGACTGCTTGAGAATAGTGCGCTCCTGGGTGATTTTGAACATGCTACAATGAAATGTGAAACTATCGTCCTTGGAAACACCAGCTAGAGGTTTTATGGACTCTCTGACCAGCTATTCTCATATCATGACAAAATTCAGCATACAGTGTTGAGTAAAATTACTAGAAGGCAATAAGACTTTGGTTATTATGCTTATTGGTCATCTCTTTTTTTCTTTTTCTCTCTTCTTTTTGTTACAAGTTAAATTCCCAATTTCAGGAACAATTTATTGAAATCAGGTATTTAGCCATTCATAATCACTTCAATAGAAATGTTTGTTGGATAAGCATCTAGCAATATGACTGAATTTGACATTGAGAAAATAATCTGCATGTATGTTACTGAATATTTGAGTTGGCAAAAATCCCTTTATTAGATACATTGTAAAAAGCATGCATTCACAATTATTGCTGTTATTGTTCCATTTCTGTGTCATATGCTTGCTACTTGTAACTTTTTATATAAAGATACATAAAACAATGTATAATAATTTCTTACCTTGAGTTTAATGGCAATGTTTTCTTTCACCAAATTCACAAATCTTGTATAATTCACAAAGTAAGCTCAAAATGTAGCTTCTATCAGCTGTCTCTTATCTCTCACCTCTCACTTATTGAAAAGAAAAATACATTAATTTTTTAAAATTTAAATTAATTTATAGTACATAAAGTTGACCACCTAATTTCAGTTAAAAGGTTTGTGATAATCTTTGTGTTCAATTTGGTACTCTTAACTAATTTATTTCCATGGCAATTATTAGAAAGTTTGCTTCAGTGTAGCAGAGTAGCAGATTTTTATCAATTATACAAATGTTACAACTGGGCTCCAATTTTAGAGATACAGATATAAAACCATTTCCTTATACAAGATAAAATTATATTCATGATTCAAGTTATAAACGTTAGTAACCAACACTGAAATCAAACCTGAAAAGTTAAGTTATTAAGGAATTACTGTAGATTGAAAAACCACAATTATGTGAAGTTGAACTTTAATTTAAGAACTTGATAACCATGCATAAAACCATAGTTTCAAATCATAGTTTCATTATCTATTTAAAGTGTCATCTTCCAAATTCTGTTTCAAAACAAGTCTCAGTTCCTTCTTAAACTTATTGTATCACTCACAGTTGTTAGATTTTTCGGTATAAAAATTTTGCTAATTTTATTGAAAAAGTGGGAAGAATTCCATGGATCTTCCTGAAGTATAAATAGATGAGAAAAGAGAAAACCTGAAAGACTGACGTAAAAAATTAGGTGATCTATATCAGCTATTTAAATATAGAGTACACAATTTACATAATTGAAAATACAGGAAATCTGATTTCTGCAAAACAATTTCACAAATGTGATTTAGGAATGACATGAGAAGAAGAAGGGGTTTGGGTATTTGCCTCCTTTTTTGTACACTATATTTGCAACGTATTTTTCATAATTTAATTTTAGCTCGATTCATTTGTTTGTTATCACATATTAGCTGCAAAAAACAGTCCTCTGTCCTCTGCAGTCACTGAGAGTTGTTATCTCCCAGTTACATGGATTTTTAGCATGCACTAATAGTTCATTTCCAGATCAGTATCATTTTCCAAGTTCATATACTTTATCACTGTTTTTTTTTTCCTTAATCTTTCCGAGTCCTTAAGTGTATTATGTTAAGATATTTGCCACATCCAGCTTAAAATGGATGCATCAATACATCCATTATAAAATCAAGGAAGAATGAAAGACTTGCTGAAAGAAATGCATATACATACACACACATTTATGTATATTTATAAATATTTGCTAATGGAGATAGTCTACAAATAAATATATAAGGAGAAATCTAAATATGTGAATTTAGCTTTGAATGAGTTATATTGGTCACCTAGAAAAATGCTGAAGCCTTGGATTTTAAAGTCGCTACATATTTAAGTGCCTAAATCTCGCTGAAACATAGACTTGGTCTAATCCCTCCTAAACAAGCACACAATGAAGTCCGTTTTGCGATTTTGCCAGTGAAGTGTTGACTGAGAGAACTTCACTGGAGAAGACATGGGTATTAATGATTATGTTGCATGCACATCCTTGCTTTCTTACAAAAAACTAATTCTGACAGGGAAAATGAGCGAGAAACATAAAAAACTGTAAATAGAGCAGGTCAAACAAAGTGAGAATGGTAATGCTTGCTTGATCTTGGAAACTTCTTTAGAAACATGTTGTCTGATAGGTAGGTATACCCTTAAACAAAAACACCATTGTAAGTGGCAAAATACGCATATACTGGGGGAACAGGGTCAAATTATAAAATGATCTGTTAAAAAATAAACAACAATAAATCCAAATCAAACTAAAATAATTTAAATATTTAATTTTAAGTAATTGTATTCTGTATATAGTCAGTGTAAATAATAGCCTAGTCCACTATACTGCAAACAGTAAAGATAACTTTTGTTTGGTGAATATCTTAATGTGCTCTATAAAACTCAAAATATTAAAATAAAAGGGGTTGTTGCTGAAAGTAAACAGTTTGCCTTTCCTATAAGTAATTTTTATTATTATGAAGCCACTTTTTTAAAAAGAGAAAGAGGTTCAAGCAAGCTAGATCAAACAGACAAGCTGGTTCAAGCAACTTCAAGTTCATTCAAGTTAAATTAGCTATAAAGAGAGTACTCAAAACTGGTATTTGGCCACATATTATAAGTAAGATTTAACCTATTCTTTTACACTTTTTTCTATTTCATGGAAAGAAGGTTTGGCTTGTTAAATTAACACGGCTACATGTATTCTGTATAACAACTTAGTAAATTACTGTGGATTAGCGGAGCTGGTAGTGCTAGCTTCATACATTTTACCTCACGTTTGCCTTAAAGCTAAAACTAAGAATGGTAGTTACTAGACTGTTTTGGTTTGGCTGGTGCAATGTGTGTGATGTATAGCCATGTTGACAGTACGCTTATTTCTTAGCTATTTTTTAAAGACGAGTTTTTGTTATCACAGTGCATTGCCATATTGTTCATAGTTTTGCTTTTTTGTTCTTTTTCCCCATGGATGTAGTGTTATGTATATACTTTTCTTTGTAGATGATAGTGTGAACAACCACTCCCAACCATTTTTCTCTGCTCCAGGAAATATGGTCTTTTCAGTGTACGAAGTCTTCTCTGCAGCATCATTTAAAAATCTCAGGAAGCCCATTTTGTAAACCATTCCAGTGTAAACCTTTTATATCTTCCCAATTCTAAAAACAGCTTGAAGAAAAAAAAAGGCTCTGAGAAATGTTAGTACCTTATCCTTCTATTTTTCTCCATTTTTATGCTGGAGATATTCTCTTTAACTTAGCAAGGATGCAAACAATGGGAGGGAATACGAGAAAGTAGGAAGGTTTCCTGCTCAAAAAAAAAAAAAAAAATGCTAGTACCAAAACTAAAAAGGTAGACAAAGAAAAGAAACAGAGAAAGATATGCTGATTTGAAGAAGAGTATGAAGGATTGTTGCTCACACCCATTCACAAATTTACAGACACATTTAGGACAGATAACTTCCTTACGCACCAAATAAAAATGTACTGTCCATGTCCAACTCGAAAAGATAGCTGTAATACCTGTGCTTTGTAGAACACTGTCCTGCAAACAAGAAGTTGGACTTTTGTGTTTTCCTGTCGTGGACTTTATGCGCAGTCTCCCTGCTACCACAAAGATATTCCAGCTGAGGGAGCACAGCTGAAGAGCTAAGTGATGCAAAGGACGAAAACTGCACCATTTAAAACTCTTTTTAACACAGAAGTCTGTATCTGATCTGGGAGTCTCATCTCCTCTCTTGACTCAATATTTGATGTGAAGTCCTGGACTCATGGCTCCACTGTTCTTCCTCACCATTACTGTAGCATCATCTCTCTTTACTCTTTGATGATAATTTTACATCTTTATCACTTCTGCCTTTCATTTCTGTCTGCAGTAAGTTTAGTTCTGTTCACTTCTTTCCTCCAAATTCACTGAAAATGCTGAAACCCTGTCAGCTCACCCCCATTGTCTTACCCTTGCACCCACCTGGCTCTTTCCCATCTATCACTTCAGAGCCATCTTAACCTTAACTTGCCTATAAACAACAAAATGAAATTGTGATCGCAACATATCTTAATTGCCTTTAATTTATGCAGCACAACAAAAAACTATGAAGATGCGTTGGAATGGATGGGAGTATGGGCTTTTTAGGAATACTGGATTTGCATTTTAATGACTGTGCATCAGTGTTGTCCAGGCCGTCTACCTCTGGGTTGGCACCCCTGCTCCTGCTATAGTCATACCTCGATGTGCCACAAAGAGAAACTCATCTCCACCCCTTTTCTTCTCCTGGTGATACCTGCACCATTGTCAAACCAAGTTTTGTTTCAAGCACCTTTATGTTTTCTCCTATGCTGTATTTATATTAGTATGTCCCTCCACACAATGTAAATCCCCGTCCTAGCCTCCTTTAGGTGCCTATTAAGACATATTTGAGCTACATAGCCTGGCAAACAGCTGCCAGTTGTGCAGCAGAGCTCATCGGCAAGGTAAGAACATCAGCTACCAGGAGAAGCAGGGGTTGCTGCTTCCGTCCGTTTTCTTTCCCAGGAAAAGGAGTCGTGCTGGTCTGCTATCTCCCAACAAGGTCACTATGGGAAAAAAGGGAAGCCTCCATCCCCTTCAAGCAACAAACCATGACTAGGAGTAGAGAGACAATCTAAGCAGCCCGTGATGAAAAACAGAAAGAACAAGATCACTCAGATTTCATTACCAAACAGGCCTGACCATCACCGTGCAGCAGCACTGCATCTCTTCGTTCTCAGCTAAGGGAAGACTGAAGTGCAATCCTTCCTTTATCCCAGGGAGCAGGATACCACAACTGTGAGTATCGATTCTGTTCAGGGCTCTGGAAGGACTTGACAGCTGCTTGCATAAATGTGGGCAGACAAGGGCTTACTGGGTCTATAGGAGCAGTCTTGTGCTGCCTCACGCAGTGGACAGCTCTGCAATATCTAGTTACTCAGAACCGTTAAGTTTGCCATTCTTCAGTCTGTCCTCCTCAGCTCCAGTAAGAAACATAGTAAACGCACTCAACTATTTCTAAAATGGTGGCTTCATTGGAAAGTGGATACTTGACATATAATTCAATTGGATGTGAAAAACATCCATGGCACTTGCTGCAGCCATTGTAAAAAAAAAAAATAAATAATTGGGGGTTTTTGCACAGGTCCTAGATACATATATCTGATTAAATGAACCATTTGGATGCATCAACTGCATCACGAGACAAAGACATCTTCCATCTGAGGTTTTGCTAATAAAACTACAGGGCCTGATTCATGCTCTATTCACATCATCCTTCTAGATTCTGTTTTTTTCTGAATTCAGTGAAAATTTTAATTAGGTAAAATAATTTTGTTGAAAACAAATGACTTTCACCGTCTTTAGTGAAGCACAGAATACAATTTATATTGGGAAGGAGAGCTTCATTCCTCCTTTCTTGCTTAGTGCTACAGGAGTTTTCAACTTCTGTAAAACTATAGGTGAGCTGCTCTTTGTTCGACAAATCAGTGATTCAAAGAAAACTTAATGCTCTATACTTAACTGGCCCATGTAAGTTAGAAAAGGAAGAGAAACAATGAAAGAGAATGTAAGCATATTTTCCCAATGATCAATGCAGCAATAATATTTTTAACAGTTACAAGACTAACAGTTGAACACTTGGCTAATATACGAACCCAATCCTAACTCCCATTTTTGTAACAAATTTCATATTATCATAAAATGGAGTTCAACTGAGCAATATGAACAATTTTATATTTGTATACCAGTTTAAAATTATAAAGCTAACATTTAAAAATCCGTAATAAGGAGCTAATATCCTTTTTTTGGGGGACAGACATTTTAAATACAGCTGATTTTGCTGGGCAGAAAGAATTATTGTCTTCTTTTCTTCAGAGCCAAGTCTATGACTTTTGAGTTTTCCTTGCCAAATGGAAGAAATTTTTAATGCCTTTCCAACTTTTTCACTCCCACATTCTACTGACTGTTTTGGTGTAGAAAACACCCATGGGGTGATTTTGTTTGACATTCTGAGCATATCTGGCACCTCTTCAGTAATGAAACAGTACTTTACAGCTTTGCCTGTGGGAGAAATTTCTTCATCTAAGTTGCATGGCAAAGATCCAGGCCCAGATACTTGTGCTGTCATTTAAGAGTAACTTCAGTGACAGAAAAGATAACTTTCAGTGTGTTGGTGGAAAGTCTACACCAATCTAGGCAAATATTGACCATTAGTTAGCTAGTAATAACTTAAATCTTGAATTATTAGAAATAATATGAAAATGGCATCTCTGTTAATATTGCCATCACATTGGTGATTGAAAAAGAGTGATATTAACATGGAAAACTTTCAGTTCATGGCAGAAGGGAGCAAAGATAATGTGACATTATTATTACCTATGTTAGGGTTTTCAGATCTGTAATTCTTCTTAAATTCAGCTAGAATTCTTAGATTTAGTCCTCCTCCCCCTTTTGTAATGCAAACTTTGTTGTCTACTGGATGAATATCTCTTTTGCAATTCAGTAGCTTATCTTGGTAGGGACTCAAAAGGAAAAAAAAAATTGCTGTGATAGCATATAATATACAGCTTTTTTAAAAAAGGCTATCATCAGATGTCATTAGAGTTTAGTTGAATCATGATATACTTAATGTGCCGCTGGAAAATTATCATATCTAAGATGCAGAAAAATAAAAATAAGAAAGTACCCTGGAAACTCGGCATGATTTTAGTTTGCTGAGATTTTATTATTCAACTGGCTTTGATCAAAAGACAGAAATCTCAACAGGCATAAACTTTTATGGAAATCTCAACAGGGACATAAACTTTATATAGCATAAAGTTTTAAACACACATCTGTTTGGAGTATACAGAGAAAAGAAAGGGATATTTAGGACGGTTTTTAATGGTTTGAGAAAATGAGCTGCTTCTATCTCCGAGTTAGTCAAACAGCCTTTGCACAGGTTCCCTTCTGTAGAATCTGTGCATCACGACGAATAAAACATTTCAATAGGAGGTATAAAATGCAATCTTTATGAATCAACAGAAGTAGATTATGGTGGTGAAAGTGTTTAGAAGTATGGTGTGTGACTCTGAACCTAGTAAATATTACCCTGAAATACTGCAAAACTTAACATTTCCCTTTGGTTTCCTTACTATAAGGCATATGGTTTCATGCTGCTACATACCAAAGGGATAATATCCAACTTTTTTTTGATTTTTCCAAACTTTTTTCTTACTGAGAGTCTTATTTAACTCCTGAATGAGGATCTTGTCATCCAGTCTGTGAGGGTGGGCTCACCACCCTCTGCTGCTGACTGTTCAGAGGCCACGCTCTTCGTGATAGACCTGTTGTCATCTTTGGTAGCACTGCAAATCCCACCTCTAGCTATGATGGTAGTAAGAGAAGTTAATGGATGATGGAGAACTTGGTTTACTTAAGCCTTAACTATGTATCTATATTGTCTGTATCTGTCTCTATGTTTTAGCTGTCAAAGTAGAAATAACAGAGTAGCTAATTTAATTTAAAATATATTCTATCACTGTTTTGATTTTCTTTAGCATTCTTGAGACATGTTCATTGATAAACACCTATCTGAAGTATCTGAAATATTTCTTGTTGAACACCATGGCTCAAAGAACATTTAGCTTGAGCATGAAGGTCTGAAGGTCTAAATTTTTTCAGACCCCCCACCCTCGACATGTATTAACATTTTAAAGCTCTCCAAGCCTCTCAGGAGCTGTTACCCAGTTTGGACCTGACTTTTGTCAGTGATGAGTACCAGCTGGGTAAGAAGAAAGAAGAAAATCTTTGCATCTGAAGATTGCGAATACCTTTTTTCCATGTGAAGAACAATCTAAGCACTGTAACCACATGGATCCTTCTACTGCTAGGGCAGAAACAAAATCTGAAGTTCCAACCAGCCAGGCTTATGCCATAGTTACATTTTCACCATGTGAAAACAGTCCTTATTGTCCTCAGTTTCAAAGCACAAGCAAGAGAAAGTGGAAAGCAAAGGAGGTTGCAAAGAAAAAAAAAAACATCCAAAACCCCAACAGTGGTAAGTAGTTAAATCATTATACACTTGCGTATAAAATTCATGTACAGCATACCATAGAGTGAAGCAACTTCTGTTCCTTTTGGGCATTTTGCAAATCCTCTAATGAGTTTATGGGGTTTGCTTTTAGATGTGGGTCAGGTGTTGTCTGATAACATTTTAGTTACATTATCTTCATCTTGTTCTAAGAATTATGAACTCTCTACATTTCTAAATACTTTCAAAAGCTGTTAACTAGACAGTTCCAACACCTTCCTCTGCTTTATGTATTTTATAGGTCATTTAGAAACAGGAACTATGCTGTGGAACTCCTGTTGAGCCTAGCAAAACATTGCATGACGCTGGCATCCAGCCAGTGCTGTAATCATAGTGCATTGTTTGAAAAATGGGGAAAAATGCAATGATGTAATATAAGGTCACATTCGAGGACTGAATCCACAGAACCCTGCAAAAGGACCTTTTAGTGAAAAAGCAGTGCAGAGTTATTTCTGAGGAGCCTGAATTTGTCCTTTTTTGTATGATGACGTCTAAAATTATAACAAACATCATGAAGGAGAAAGGGAGAACAAAAGCATAATCCAGATTTTTTTCTTTCGTTATAATAGTAACGCTTATCTCTACATCTACTGCTTGTATTTTGGGAGGAAAATTCTGTGCCAATACAGGCTTTCAATCATAACGTGTAATTCTGATGCTTATGCAAGCCTCCCCCAAGCTTGTTATTGAAGTTTCATAAAATTCATAAATCCTATAAACATGATATGAGAATCTTACGACATTTTGCCTTTGCTGTTTTCAACAGGAAATACATTCTAGATTAAAAATTCTCAGGAAGCTCCAGTTTGAACAAAAGTCATGAATCTCTCCCCTTCTCCCAGTCATGCATATAGAGGAGTTTAACACAAACTAATTTGTAAAAATGTGGTGCATATGCTGACATATGCAATCAATTTGCTAATATGACATGCTTTCCATCACTTAGTATGCATCTCTTCCAGGTACATGGATATTCTGTTATCATCATAACAGTTTATATGTCCCCAGACAGCAATAAGCAGTCACCAGATTGCTGAAAACTGCAAATATGCCCAGGGTAATGCTGCAAGTATTTGGGCTGATATTGCACAAAGAAGCTGGACAGAGAAATACAAAGGAAGGCTTTCATCCATTTCCAGAATATTTCATGCTTGCCATTACAAAATGTATTTCAATTGCTATGATGATGAACATAAATTAAAAAGATTTATCAGTTCTCTTTCTGAAGATGCTGGTAGTGTTTTATTCTGAGGGAAAAAAAGAGGCAGCTAAAATGTCATGATGCTTAGAAAACATCTGTTCTACCAGATCATGACTAAAGAAACTCCACATTTACTTTATTTGTGTTTTGTTATCAATTTTTATGTCTTTCAATCACTCTTACTGAATGTTAAATGCTATTAGTCAAAGGTACGCAATGTCTCAAAGCTGAATCTTTCTTCAAGAAGATCTTGGATGGGTTGGACCCTTACTGGGATAAGTACAACAGGAGCCAAGGGGAACGATGGGTACTTGGCATTTGGCCAAGTCAGTGCCACTGCAGGGTGAGTAGGGAAGGAAACAGCCTTGTCTGAAAAACTTCTAGAGGTTTGTTGGACTTCTTAACCCTATTGTACATCAGAAACCAAAGCACAGTAAATAAAGTCCCTCTTCTGTAAAAGTACTTCTTCTGTTGCCATCAAAAAGAATGTGAGAGGCAGATTCAAGCCATCTGATATTCTTCTAATTTATTACTAGGTGTTTGCTCATCTGCATTAGTTTTCATGAAATAGAATTGGTCTTTCCCTCTGAAACTGGTTTGGGAGGTTTCAAGCTTAGTCTCCCACAGGAAAGAGAATGGTCTCTAACGACTGGGCCAAGGAGTTGGACTCTTCCTTACTCCTCTCCCTTCAGTTTCCCTCTTGTTCTAATGAATGGTTGTCTTTAAAAAGAAAAAGAACAGTTCTCTCAAGAGTAATTTAACAGAGAACTATGCAAGAACAGCTAGAGTGTTGCACTTGCAGGCTACTAGTTTTAGAATTATTTACATTAAGTTACTTGAATTCACAGCTTTAGGTAACATTATCTGAAATCTTCCAGTTGAAGGGAGGCTCTGATACTGCATCTGTCTTTCCATGTTTCAGTTCTGCTATTCCAGTAGAACATGGAAGCTCCTACTTCTGAGGGCTGGAAGAAAATCCCTGCAGAAGAAGGGCTGCTCCCCAGCATATGCCTTAGATAGCCAAGCCTCCCTTCCTCCCAGCTCAGTCACTCTCACAGATGACCAAGGTCAAAAAAGTGGCAGCAACCAGTAGCAGCTGGAGGAATGAGACCCTGAGCTGTTGTTGTTGGCAAAGGGAAATGGAGGTCTTTTCCTGGACTATTATTACTGCTCTTTCACCAGTAACAACTGATAAGTCATCTTGCATCCAGTAAAAGGGAGTGAAGGTTTCTTCAGGCAGCACCTCCTTATGTGAACTTACACCTTATGTGAATTTACAGCAAGTGGCAGATGGGACTGCAAGCACAAGGGTATGTGCCTTTTTCCCTCAACTAGTTCTGCATTTCTTTTTTCAGAGAAAGGTTAAATATTTATTGCATTTAAATAGAGCTATCTTATCAGCAATGTGTTTAGACACCTCAGGTTTTAATGCAGGACCAGCTGTAGAAATTTCAGTAGGGCAGTCGGTTTCTATCACAAAGCTCAGTGTCCAGCTTTGTTATTTCAATGAATTAATAGTCAAAGTTACTTTCCTCATGACTACTTATTTCTTTTGATTCAGATTAAAAAAACTCGATTACCTGCCTCTGTGACCGATTTCAATAAATCTTCCTTATTTCTTTCTGCTAAAATGGGAAGATGAAAGGAAGAACGTAACGTATTTTATCTGAAGTCAGTTCCTAATTCAATTAGAGCTTCATCTTGGCACCATTGAACTCACCGGGCTTTTTGCCACTGACTTTTAATCAGGTTAGAATCAGAGTCATAACACACAGTTTCTTATTTCTTCCAGATAACCAATTAAAATATTAAATATCTCAGGGTGAATGCTTCCTTCTTGTCTACCTGTCCATTGATATTGTGTTATTGCTTTTTCTTCTGTCCTTCATTACGTTTTAATTAGGAGTTTCTTTATGTGTAGGTGACGGAAGGCTGTTTTATTTTAAAACTTTTCAGGATACGCTTCAGTTCTGATGGTTTCTAAAGAGAGAAGAAATATGACCATGATTTTTTTCTAGTGGAGGCCTAATCTACCAAATGTGCTTGCCTGAGGATGAATTGGGAAATAGGATGACGAATAAGGGATATGAGAGTAAGCATGCACTCTCTCTCTTCTTTTAATTAAAAAAAAAAGAATGCATTTGATTAATAAGAATCCTGGTTATCATCAAGGCTCTCCAGAGAAAATAAACCTCCTTTCCATTTCACAGAATGTTCATTGTGAAAACAAGATTAATATTGCTGATAGTTGGTTTCATTTCTGAAGCTTCATTACATTCATATCCATTCATTCTTCTTTTTAAACTTGTCAGATCAATGCTTATTATTTTACATCAGTGACAACTAAAAGTACTGCCTTTTGATCCAGTTTGTGGCATTGGTTGCTATGCCTCATGATATAGGTGAAAAAAATGTGATACCAGGGGCTACAGATTCAGACAAGAAGATGAAGGAAGAGAATTGGGCAAAGTAACACCTCTAAAAACACAACTGAACGTGGATATGTTCTTCTTTAAAGAAGGGAGATATTTACTTGGGTGGTGGAGAGAAGGGAAA
>NW_009615045.1:20522-31907 GCF_000690535.1 Cariama cristata
GGAATGATTTGGCCTGATTTTCATTCAGTTTTATTCTAGTGATCATGTACTTGTTGGATTGCAGTGTACGTACCAGTAGTAGTGCCTGGCTAATAGTTTAAAGAATGTATGTTACCCTCCTTTCAGGTAGATATTTGAAAATCATAACTTCTGTCTAAGCAAAGATTCTGCTCTACAGTTACTGTCTTAGGTTTTATGTGCAAGGCCAAAAGGATATTTATTATCTCTCTTCTGTGCAGGTATGCACAGCGTATTCGTATATGCAGGACGACAGTTAAAGACCTTTGTAGGGCATCTGAATTTAATGAGAAATTACATTTTTACTTGGATTTAATAACTGTAGGGGGATAGAAGTAGAATCCCACCCAATCTACTGACTTACTAAGTCAGTAAGAAGTTATTTCTAATGGTGTGCAATGTAATTAAACCTGCTAACTTTTTTATTCTAAAAACCTAAATTACACAGTCTATGGTGTTAGATGCATGATAGTAATTCCCACTCCTTGTAAGAATTAAACTGTTGGCTGCTTACAAGGTTTTCTAATGACAAAACTGTCTTGTGAATTCGTTATGGTCTTGTTTATTGATTTCTCTAGGTCTCTGGGGAACATTACAGACTAATCTGAAATTTCTGCCTCAGATGTACATTGAAAGGCTTAGAACTGCTGAAAATAGTCTATTTAATGTACAAATACCCTTGTCTAGTTATTGACTTTAAAACTAACTTAAACAATGTATTAGATGTCATCATGGCATTAACTTTTACCTCTGACAAGGGTGTTTGAGCATCCTTCTGGACGCTTGAAGTTCCTTACTGTAGATGTAGTAAGGGAAAGTAGGAACTTTTCTCAATACAACATTGTGCTATGAAATCGTCTCCAGCAAAACATTTTATCTTGACTAATACTTATTTCTTCTGTCTGAAAATCAATGGGGAATGTTGTCTGTGCACTGTACCTCCTGGAGCATTTCCAAGGTTTGAATTTTGGCCAGTGTCACTGTGACATTCTAGGGGCAGGAATTTAGCATTTGAAATAAATGTTAAATTTGTATTTAAATAATTTAATTTAAGTAAACATTAAACATAAATGAAATGAAAGCCATAGCTCCAGATGTTGTTTATAATCCAATAACCCAGGCTAATTTTAGTAGTCAAGCTATATATGCCTTGAGCAAGCAGTTGCTAAACCTTGCCTAAAGAGCTTTGACGTCTATTGATCTTGCCGATTATAACCATACCTTTCATCTGGAAAGTGATAAATGGACACCCTTGAATAAATTGAAAACCACATCAAAACAAATTAATGCCCTTTATTTAAACAAACAGATGTGAAACTTTATTTTGCCTATATTGATGCCAGTCAACAGCATATAAACTTCATGAATCTTCTTCTTTTTTCACTTGATCCAGGTGGTGGGAGGCTCTCATATTCTCCATCAAGTTTAAGAGTCTACGGTTTGAATGAAAATGTACTGACTAGATATCAATTTAAAAAAGAATGAAGGGATGGAAAAAGATATTGAGTCAAACTGAAAACAGGCTTTGTAATTAATTTGCTCAACAGGCTTGCAATTGGGTTAGCTTTCGTGTTACTAAATACTAGGTTCCAAGCTGAAGAAGTGTATTTGGCCAGAACTTGTTAGACGAAGAAGAAAAAGAAATAAATGTCACAGACATTTATCTCAAATCAAGTGTTCCTTGATGTTACTCATGACTATGAGTTTTAGATGTGATTAAAGTTATGTTGTAGAGCAAGGCAAATTTTCCTTTGCCAGAAACTGGCAAGATTTGTAAACTGACAAGTTTATTTTACAGCAAAATGATCATGGGATATTTTTTTTTCATTCAACAAGGATAAGAGAGAGATCCAAAACACACCATTTTGTCATAATATTCAGGTGTTTTGGAGTGAAATACATAAGTCTGAGGTGATTCATGCCATGGATCCAAACCTGAGGTTTTTCTGTATTTTGGGAGGGTCCTTGGATGACCAAGTTTGTACTTATGCATATGCAAAATAAATCTATTCCTCTGGAAAACTGGCATATTTTGATATGGAGATTTAAGATCTGCTTCTCCTACCTCTAAAATTAATTAGTATAAGTGTTATCAGCAGGTTTTTCAGTTGCTTGAAGCTAAATCTGAGTGGTCAAACAGTATTGCAGCAATGGGTCTGGTAAAATATCTGAAGTAAAGGTGAAGGCAAAAACATTTCTTCAGCTCAAAGCTTAGCTTAAGTCAATCTATTTCACTGGCTTAGTGGGAGGATGGTGACATGTCTGCAATCGTTTATAGATCAGTGAATGTGCTGATCTGTTAACAAATCCTATTGAAATTATGATAAACTTACATTGATATTTTTTAAGCACTAGAATATAGAAAGATCTTTATTATAAAGTACATGGCAGCAAGGATGATATTTTTAGTGGAACAAGTAGTAATCGATTACAAAAAGAAAAGTCTTCAACTTTTGAGTCGTTCTTGTCGATATGAATAACCAAGGTAATGCTAATGGCAATTTAATGAAATGTGAGTAATGGATAATGCCAGAGATATTTTGGAATGGTTGATCTGTCCAGTGACTTATCAGAAATACAAATTTTAAACAGTAAAAGCACAAACTATGTTTGTTTCAGATTTTTATTTTATATAAAACTGATCATAATACAGATGTATTTTTATATCTGATTTAATAACGCTATAGTCATTCTATCCATTTACTATCTATCTGTCAAAGTGTGTACTAATATAACATTCACTGTTCACATCTGCAAGTTCCAAGAACTTAAGGGTGTTATTACTATTTGTAATGTTAATATCTTTTTGCCATTTTTCATTATTTATGAACTGATTGTGCTTTGTTGCGCAAACTGAGAAAACACTTTGAGAAACCTTGTATCTCACCTTGTCTGTTAGTTTAAAAAGAAATAAGATCAAAAGCCTTATATTGTTAACTGTGCTATAATCTTTTAATTTGTCCTGTGTAGTCAGGTTCTACACTGATCTCTCCAAAAGCATTGACATACGTCTGTTCATTGATCAAATCAGAGCCTACACTGTGTTTCTGAAGCATGCACTGAAAAACATGTATTTCTTTGGCTTCACTTGTTCTTGCTGTTTTCTCATTAGTATGCCTAAGGATTTTGACTGAACTGGTGGGATTGAATAGAACTAGGAACTGAAAATGCCCTCAGTTAAGGTTTTCTTGTCACTGAAAAAGACCTCGACTTCACCTTTCAAATTCCAGTGGACGGCAATCTAAAGTGAAATTGTTCAGCTGAAATTGCCGGGACTTTAGGTACTCCAGGCTACTGGAAAGACGTCTTATTATTAATCCTGCATTAATGAAGAGATTGGACTTAGGGCATGATCCAGAGCCCATTGTAGTCAATGGGAGTCTTTTTCCATTGACTTCAGCGGGGTTTGGATCAGGCCTTTACTTCCTAAAGTGAATAGACTCCCAGCGAAAGCCTGCTATAAGCAAGTGGTATCCTTTCCTGAGATCTTAGAAGATACTGAAGACAATAGTGTACTCATACTTCGCTGATGAGTATGGCTATATGTATGGCTGACCGCACCCAGTCTACCTTAAAAGTAAAGAAAACCCTTGAAGTCTAAGCGTTGCTGGTTACATTCAGAATACTTGATCTAGAAAGCAGGGATTTATGTTCATATAATAAATTAGTAAATTATTAGAAACAATGCAGATAAATTTCTGGGTATTTCTTAGTTCTCAAGGGAAAGGGAAGAATTTAAGTTTAAAACTCCCAGAACTCTAGTATGTGAATCCTTGATATTCAGAAATAAAAAACAGTGATATCACTAGAGACTTCACTTTCTGTCACAGTGACTGTAATGAAAACTAATACTACCAACATAAAATCATTGATTTTTCCACAAAGAGTGACCATTTCTATTTCCACAGAAGGGATTTAATATGCTACAAAATTTAAGGAAACTAAAGGATTTCTTTAAAAGCAAAAAATAGTAGGGGTTACAAAGTTCCTGTGTTGTTGTTGTCGTTGTTGTTGCTTTTCCTGAACAAGTTTAAAGAATTTTCCTAAATTGAAGAGCAAGAAGAAAATATTTAAGTCCTCCTCTACCTCGAACCCACGTACTTTCCAAGGAAAAAGTTCTATTTCAAGTTGTGTAAATGTCTGAAATCCTGAATGCCTGAGGGCGCAGAGTGAGCAATGGCTTCAAGGCTTTTGGCTTCCTAGTCTTGATTAGTTACGTGATGTCTGACTTAGACACCGGCAGGACTACCTCTATGTCTGAGCTAGTTGCTCAAGATGTCCTTTACAGATAGCACTTTTGTAGCAGAAATCTTATCATGCTCACACTGTTGTTTAAAGTTGATCTGATGAACTATGCCTCACAACTCCCTCTATCTCTCCACTCATTATGAAAGGAATAAATATGACAACTCAAAAATACATGTGTACGTTTGAGCACATGATTTGCTTCTACCTCTCTCCTCAGTGGATACAAACTGAGAACATTAAAACCTTGTGATCAGGACCAACAAAAAACTTGTAATCAAGGCTAGAGGTTCAAGAGTGAAGTGGCTGAGAAAGCCTTTGGACTTCCAGGAACCCTTATAGTAACAGTGAGAGGACTTGGACACTGCCAATTGCAATTTCCACAGCTTTAAAACAAGTGATTTGTAAAGGGAAGAAGAGGGAGCCTGAAAGATTTCTTCCAGATGTTCAGAGACATATCAAGTCCAGACACTCCTGATACCTTCTCCTTTTTCACCATCCTCGTGAGGGTGCTCACGTATTCTGTTTCTGGCCAAGAGCCTGAAGTAATTACTTGCTGGTACTTTGTAGAAAATTCAGTCAAAAATTGTAATTTTTTTAAAGAGTTTTGTCCTCCTTTCCTAGGCATAATGAGATACACAGAGAGAAATAAAAGGTCTCTGAAATTTTTCTTCTGTCTGGCACCTCTGAAGAGAGTTACCTGTCATGTTTAATTAGCATAATCTTTGACAGAACTAATAATTTCTAGTGAACAAATAGTATGAGGCTGATTGCGAGTGCTCCTTAGGTGGTTCCATCTACAATAATTCCACAAAGGTAAAGTTCCCTGGCTGGCAGCAACAGAATTTAAATGGAAATGGAGCCGCTTGAAAAATCTATTTTGGAAATAGAATGACATAATGGAACTCCTCAAGAATTCTGGCTTTTATATTTAATCCAAATTTCTTTTCCAGTTACAAATTGAATGCATTAATCTTGTCAGTTAAAGCAAATTTTACAGGAAACTTTATAGTCAAAGTATGTATTGTAATTGAGATCAGTATTTCACCTGATAATTTGTTTTCTTACAAAAAGTTGCATTTCTTACTAGGTGACTCTTGTCATAGTTCATATCTCCCTTGATTGATGTGACACTGTTTGACCCCATTTGTGCAGTTTACAATGTTGTATAGGTCAAAAATTCTCTTTGAACACTGCAAAGGTGCACTGTTAAGGTTTGCAAAGTTATTTTCTGTGAGGCAGATTGGCACGACTGTAGTTTATAATGCAACCAAATTGTAAATCTGTATATGCAAACTGTAAATACGGTCTTGAGATTGACTTTGGGCTACTAGTTTTTGAAGACTGCTCTTATATTGTATAGTTTCCTAATAAATGTTACACTCACTTGTTCTTTTGTTTTATGTGGTCTCTTCACTTCAGTTTATCATTTTCCTATTGCTAATTCTTAGACTTCATGCAAGAACACCGATTAAAACTGTTAATGTGTTGCCTGCGGTAATGAATCTCTTTTTCCTAACTTGCAAGGGAATGTTGGTAGAATGTTCTGTATATTCTTGAAAAAATACTGTGATAACACTGCCAAAAAGTTTTGGAATTGTTTTCCTTTATACTGTGTAAATGATTTCTGTCATCTATGTTATTGGATTTTAATTCAGTAAAGCTGAGCTAACAAACTGTGAAGGGCACAGACTATAAACCTTTCAACAGCTTTGGCAAGAAAAGTCATGCAAGGAAAATACATGTGCAAGTATGAATGGGGATTTGGAGGATCAGCTGTGTGAGTGAGTGATGTTATAAAGACTGTATTTAGTATTATAGATGATGATTTACAGCTTGAAAAAGAATCTGCATATGTTTTACAGAGTGTGATAATTCGAAGTGACCAAATTACAGGGATGTCAATAAACTTCCTTTTCTGTTGTCTGCCTAAAACAAAAAACTTCTTTTTTTTTTTTTTTCTTCTTCTTTGAAGTAACACAGAAATATGAAATGCAAGAATTCATTGAAGTATGCCACTGTGGTGTAGTAGATTGCATACTGTCCCAGCTCAGACAGTGTTCTGCAGAAGCTTTACATGTTATCTCTAGAACTTTCTGCTATCTACAGACCATCTAAGAGTTGCCTTAGTCTTATTTTTAAGAACCTTTTAAGTAATGTTAGCTATATAGTTATCTATCTAAACCATTCTGATGGGCAAGTTGACAAAGAAAATTAACCAAAAATTATGGGGAATTGAATGTCTGTATAGCTTTGTTTTCTCATTGATTGAGGTTTATTGAAGACAATAACTCTAAAGCATACAGAAAAATAATTCATCCTCTTACATACAAAAAGAGAACAAGTGGGCACTGGTATGAAAATAGTTTTTTCATTAATTACTTAATGAAAAAATTCAAAACTCAAAAATTGATTACTTAAATAGCTATTATACACAGGGATACTGAATGAAGCATTGTTGGTGGCAAACAGTATTGTTTTCTTTATACTGCATGTAATGATTGAAATAAGGCTATAAAACAATCCATTAATGTGGAGAGACGTCTTTTATGAGTGCTAGAGAGTGATAATGTTGGTTTTATACAGAAGTGATGCATGTTAGAAGAGAAACCATATCAAGGCCTCTTAAACTGAGAGTTTACACCCAGAAAGCAGAATAACCATTTTGATTCACAGTTGATAGTCTCAAATAGATTTATGTCACTGGAAATTAGCATCATTGCTCAGAGTTGGTATATCCTAAAGTACCAGTATGTAGGGAATCCTGAGTCGTGAGAGCTTGAAAGAAAGTCTCAGTTGCCATACTCACCTATGCAAGGAAAAAATACTGTTCCTTAACTGACCTGTGGAAATGTATGACACACAGACACAGACAGACACACGGACACTCAGACACCCTCTTCACACACAGTTGATACTTTTGGTATTCACTGTTTTGATGACTGAGTTTCATTACTTCTGGTATATTTTGTTTTTGAAAGAAGGTCTTCCGTGAATTACATGAGCAGCAAATAGAGATACGATTTTGGAACCCGTAAGAATAAGGTGCAGGAACAGCTCCTGTTTCTGTAGTATGTAGTCCCAGAAGCACAGCTCTGTGATGGTACAGGCGCTAAGATGATCGACAGAAGACATTTATTCAGTCTGGCAACCTGCATTGTTGGCTCTGTTAAATCTTTCCCACACAAGCTGACCAGAACTACTGTGCATCAACCACCACCTCTTCCCTTTGATAGGCACACAGACCTGCATGTTTCAACATTTCCAGTCTGCATAAAAACTGCATCTCTTGTGTGACTACAGTGGACCTCTCCTATTACTCCTCTAACTATTGAAGCTCTCAAAATGAAATATCTTAATATTACTTTCTTCCATATCCTTTATAAATGGTTATCACTACGAAATTCTGGAGCTAAATTTCTGTATTGTTGTCAGCTGCTACAAACTGCCAAATGAAGTTGAAAATTGTAAATGTCATGTGTATATGGTGTTGAAGAAGACAATTACTGCAACTATTAATTTAAATTTCAAACTATCTGTTGTCAGTATTCAACTGTCACTTAATCTGCCTGACTAGCACTAAAGGTGTGATGTTATGCGACTTTTTTTTAATAGAGAATAACCTGCCCGTATATTCTCTAGGGTGTGTTAACTTGGAAACAAAGAGGATGAAGGGTGGTTTAGGTTTAGACGGACAGACTAGAATATTTTCATTTCTGTCTCTGCAGCATTAAAATCCTAAACCTTGAGCTTCTAAGGGCCAGAGAAGAGAGAGATTTTAGATAGATTATTTTTAACTCACTTCTACACACCACACAGTGAAAATACAGAACATCATTTTGTAAGGAGATCTGACCAGTAAGCTGTCAAATTTATCTTTTGCTTTATGTCTTTCATAATCTTACCAGGTAAAAAGGAGGTAAAGGTTTCAACGAAGCTCTTCATTTTGTCAGGTACTCATCTGTTTGTGTGTGTTCTTACATTACCTTTTTGTAGTTTACGGCACTCTCTCTTCCAGGCTTCTCATTTATTTATTTTCCAGGAGTGACCCAGAAGAAAAATAGCAAGATGGATCTGATTTTGCATATTAATTGCCAGAGCTCTAACATATTAGCATAGGTGTTTCTATTGCAGTAGGAGATAAAATGCATCTTTTTGGCCTGTAGAAATATTGAAAATATTGTATTGTATGCTTTCATGATACCAGATGGTTTCTAATTACTCAAGTCGTTGCCTGGAAGACTGTTTTTAGTCACTGACAAACTTACATCCTATTTGCATTTAAATGTCTCTCAGATGTACCTGATAGCTTGACGATACGCTGTCGGTAGGGACACAACTGTACGCTCCAGTTCTATACAGTAGTTTTGCTGAAGTAGCTTCTAGCCTCCTGCCTGCCTAGAAAATGAACATTTGGGATTGGGGTAAATATCTGTGGCTCTAGTGTGATAACTAGCTGCCTTTTTCTTCATTCTTCAGAACAAGGTTCCCCTCCTCCCCGAGAAACCAACCTCTACCTTTACCATGACAGCCTCTTACATCTCTTTCAGTATAATTTTCCCAGTCTTTCTTTAAGAAGTTAATTACTTCCAAATACTACAGGTACTGCACCTAAAAGTCTTCATTCTACCTAGAACAAAGAAAAAAACCTCCATTTGTTTATGTAAAGCTTTCATCATAGCACTGCCAATGCAGAGTCATTATTGCATTACATTTAAAGTTGACTGAACTTTTATTCAAAAATAAATTCTATTCAGCGCAGATTAATTTCATAGAATAGATTGTACAAAACTGCACTTTGCTTCAAAAGTAACAACTTCGCTGTGTTGCTTGTGAATCCCGTGTAGGTAAAAATTTTCTTGGAGAATGTGTGTGACATAAAAATATAGATATTTAAAAGTTTAGGCAACAACTGTGTTATCCCCAAACTTGTACACTGCTGATCACTGACATACAGAAACTTTGCTTTAAATATTGTTTCAAAGATTATGCTTCTGAATTTGACCGTTCTAAGATCAAATGGTCAGAGACAATTGTTTTCCTATTTCTACGATTTAATGAAGGTGATAGGGTGTCTATTAAGTGGTTACATGACTCTATCTCCGTGATATTAATTCAAAAGCAATCCTTAGAATTTTTCCATATACAACAGCTTCATTTGTTTACAAATTTACTGTAAGACTTTTGAAAGTATTTAATTTTAACATCAGAATTCATAAAGATGAGAAAACCACTAGCTCCTTCTAATTCCGTTATCCCAGGTAATGGCATGGACTATTAATTTCTGCAAGCTCTTTCTTTTTACTGTTTCAATGATAGACCAATGTTTCTAGCTATGCTGCTGTAGCAGGCTAACATATTGCTGCTCTTGAACAACTGCGATGTCAGCAAACTGCAGTGTCATACTATCACATCATCTCGAACCTAAAGGAAAGACATGTATAGTGGACCGTTTTTGTGAACTGTCAGATGAGGTGAGCATGTACTGGTGTTAAAGGAATTGTAAGATGGGCAGTTAATTTTTTGCACATGGTGTATTGTTACTCCCTGTACTTTTTGCCTTTAGGGTTTTAACTCACAAAAAGAGGAACTTTTCTGGGACAAAACCTCAGTCCTGCTAGTTAAAACACACACAGCTCAAGAGGCCAAATTTCACCTCTGGTATTTACATTCAGAGTAGATCAAGGTAAAAGTTAGTGACAGCTCCTCTGTATTGCTCTTCCTGCTAATTTTGGGGGTGGGGTTGTGAAATTGGCCAGATATGAATGCAGGCAGTTGGGACGGGATTGGTTTTATGAGTGAATGAGCATGAATCATATTCTGGATCAGGAAAACCAGCTGCTAGAATTTCTACCACCCACACCTTTAAAGAAATACATACTTTGCTGAGGCACGTTATTATTGTACAATTGGTGGCAGTAGTCCTACAGCTGACAGTTGACACGACAAAGGACGAAGGTCTGAAAACAGCTGACAGGGATGGGAATTTTTTCTCTGACTTCAATAGGATTCTGCAATAAAATGCTGGCCCTGTCTATAGTCTATCTACATCTTACTTTGCTCGGTTCGCCTTGCAGCCAGCAGAAAGGCATAGGCCTCTCTAGGGAATGATTCATTCCATCCAAAGGCACGTGTGAAGTAGTATGTGGAGGGTGATTCACCTGAATTATTTCCTTCCATCCACTTGGAGGGGAATGACTAATATAGGTAAGTCAAATATCCAGGTCTCTAAGGAATCTTCTGAATGGGATCTTCAAAATATCATGTTGAAAATTTTGACATGACTAAATATAACAGACAAAAGTAAGTTTAAATTTAGTTTCAAGACCCACAGTCAAACTGTGCTTAAGTTTTCTAGCTGAGCAGGAGAGAGGGACGAAAACAGTTTTCCTTGATAAGTCTTGTCTCCTATATAAGATGCTTCCTACGGCACAGGCTCTTTTCTCTTCCAGTAGCATTTTTAAAGCCATCTGTACAAACAGGAACTGTCAAGCATAAAACTCCACTGGTGTCTACCAGCCAAACTGGGCAGGTATATGCTTTATATTGCTGGAGGGATATAAAAGCAGGCATGATCCCTCCCTGCTGTCTGAGAAGCAGACCAACCTAAGAATCTACATAAAAACATTGTTTACCCAACATGTCGGTATGACTCACTTGGTTCTAATAAAAATCTGATTTTTCAAATCAGTATTGTGATACTTCTGTACCAACGCTGTGGCAGAAAATATTTGAAATTGATCTTGAATAAATGATGTCAGAATCTGTAAAGCCTACATCCATTTTCCAGCGCTACCTCTGTTGCCAAGTCCTCGGCCCAGGGAAAGGAGAAGATACTCTGGTAATTACTAAATATGTCATGGTGAGCAAATAGAGAAAAGGAAGGGAACTGTAGACCCCAGATCCAGGTCCCACAGCAGGAAAGTATCTCTGTCCAGCGATGCAAGCGTAGTGTATGCTTTTCATCTGCACGCATTCTTGGCAGGACTGGGTGCTTAGGAAGCGGAGCAGCTCATTTCTTGGGAACTATCAGCAAAGAAGAGCATTCACTGGGGTTTTTCTGCTGAAAAAAAAAAAACACAGAATGAAGCAATCCTTTCCACACATTAGACTTACTTCCTG
>NW_009615045.1:31938-40123 GCF_000690535.1 Cariama cristata
TGCTGAGGGGAATGGAGATAGTATCTGTAAATTTGTAGAGGAACGTTTGCCTCTGTATTTTTCGGCCATATAACACCTATTGGTTTCTTCTAGATTACTGTTAATGGCCACATCAGACCAAACAGAAGTTATATGAATGCAACCAAGTCCTAAGACAACACCACAATTAGACATGCATGCTTCAAAGTCTGAAAGTTGTAAAGCATATCTGGAGAAAAACCCAAAGTTCTCCTCAAAAATCTTTACCAAAACTAAATCTTGAACTGCTTAAGCCTGAGTTGCTTAGACAAGAACAGAAAATTATCATTTTGGGGTTGGTTGGTTTGTTTTTGTTTGATTTTTTTGGTGGGTTTTGTTTGTTTGTTTTTATCCAGACAATTAGTTCATTCCACACTACCTGAGCCTTTAGCTTAATATTTACAAATTTTAGAGAGTTTTGAGAGTTAACTGGTCTGGAGCAGCAATGCACTAACAGTTAACAGAACCTCCATGGAATTATTAGCTTAATAATAATTAGCTTAAGCCAAGGAGTACGAAAAGTAATTTTGTCTCTAAAGATTAAAAGAAATTACAAATTAACGGAAGGTAATGGTTGTTATCTCAGCTTTAATTGCAACCTTTATTAATGATAGACAAAATGAAAGCTAAGGCTCATATCTTCCTCATTGTTGTCTAAAAAAACCTACTTTGGATACCTTTATACAGATTTCTCTCTCATACATAAAAAATATTACAGAATATTAGTATAGGTTGTGATGAAAAGAACGAATACACACCAATCATTTCTGAGATATCAAATGTTTTTTAAATAATGTGACTGTAACAGGCACAGATTTATAGATGCCTAAGACAGTTTTTGGCAACATTTTGCCTCTGATCCACATCAGAAAATGCAAGGATCTGAAAAACCTGATAAACTAATTGGGTAGAACGCTGTTTGACTTGCAGTTTAAAAACAGTAAACTAAGGAACTTCGGGGTATCTAAATCCATAAAGTATTTGCAAAAATTTATTAAATGGCAAGTTTTCTGCCATGTCTGCTCTCTATAAATTAGATTTTTTTTTAATGTATTTGCCTAGTAGGCCATTGTTCTACATTTCTTTGCTAATAAAATGGCTCTCATTCTTTAATCCATTAATCCCAAGTAGTCTGGCATATATATAAAAAAATGTATCTACTAGAAGTATTTTGCTATTTTAAATCAAGCTAGTAGAGCAGTGTTATCAGTTGAATCTAAATAAATTAATTTCATTTTTATTATGTCAGCCTACCTGAACCTGTTTTTTTCATTATCATTCTTTCCTATTCACCAGTCAAGCCTTTCTAAATTTTGGCTAACCAGTTTGGCTAAATTTCTCCTAACCAGTGGAACAATATCACATTTTTTCCATAAAGAAGAAAGAACTGTGTCTCTGTACAAAGTACAAAAAGGTATGGCTGGTGTGTAAATTAACCAACAAGCAGACCACAGAGTAATCCATTTATTCATTCAAGTACCATTTACTTCTGGACTTGTTTTGCATCAAAAGCAGTTGCTACTGTCTTATACAATTAAAATAATAAATCTTTTTGCTTTATAGCGTTGTTCACTAAATCCAAAGCCTCTTTCAGAGCTGAAGGATGATTTCACTTGCTTTAAGAATTCATTTCCCAGCAGAAAGTAATATGTATGTGTGTGCATACATATTTAAGCCAGTCTAGTTACAGAATTTCTCTGTTGCCTTTGTCGTAGTTACTGGTTTAGTGACATCCATGTCTGGGTACAGCACTGTGGCCTAGAGAGAAGACCAAGAAAACCTTGTACATATCTGGTAACGATGAGTTTGTGGAAGGTCCTTTCAATATGACTTTTAAAAGCTTATTGAACACAATGAACACACCAAAATTACTATTCCTAATTCACTTACACTCAATAATTTGTATCTATGTAAAACTGGAATTTAAAAATCATCCGCAGTTATCAGCTAAAGAAACAGCTTTAGATCTGAAACATCAGGAACAAAGTTTTTATCATCTAAATCAGCAATTCCTGAAAGGAATCCACACATCTGAATTTAAACAAACATGGAAGCCAGGTAATATTAATAGAATTCCAGGCAGGTTCATTTTGTTTGAGGTTAGTTATTTGTTTTCTTTTTGATACGGTGTGGTCATGCTACAGTAATCAAAAACTGGAAGGCATTAATAGAGTATGGTCAGTGTCATTACTGATGGCAGGATTTCTGAGGAGACATTTGTGCATCAATATACCTCCCTGTTGTTAATTGTTTGAAGCTATTGTCTCCATGAATGCCTGTCCATAGATATGGAACTGTAACATGCAATACTGAGCTATGCCAGTAAAAAACCATTTTATTATTTGTCTTGTTATGCCTCCCACTGAGGATTTAAAGTTAACTCTTGTCATCTGAAAAGAAACAATTTTATTAGTGGCAGGACTGCCAAGGACATTACAGGGCTCCCTGGAACTCTGTCAAGGAAATGTCAATTTGATCAACACTGAGAGAGTTCAGAACTCTATGAAAATAAGGTAAAGCAGGACAAAGCACCCTTATCACAAAAAATAGACAAAACTGAAGTTTCAAGAACAGTTCTCTTGAGATATAGATCCTCATATGTGTAAATTTTCAGTTTAGATTCAGCAGGCCAAATGCAGGGGATCTGTCAGGTAGATGAAATTAGATAAATTTATGTGCACTTAGACTCTCATAAACCTCCTAACACCCTACTCCCGGATGAGTAAATTCAAGTGCCACACGTAAAGCTACTACTACCACCATTGACCGAATTTATTAGTTTACACCCAAACTTTCAAACAAGTTTAAAAAATCAACAACAGACAAATCAAGACAAATATTATAAAGGGAATCAAAGGGATCAGGTTAGACTACACATATTCTGGATGACTAAAATTCTGTGAGATGATTTCAGCATTTGTTTCTGACAATTTTGATGGTAATTTTGATCTAAGTTTAGTTGAACAGGCAGTTTACACCTATTATTGATCAATGTTCAGTGTACGTGCTGAGAAGTAACTGGGCCAGAAGTTAGTATATCTCTAGTTAGCTAGAATATTATTCATCATGAGTGAGAAATACAACAGTACACTGAATTAAAGCCTGTGACGATTCATAACTTGCATGTTTTCAATGAAATCTGAAGAGTCTTGGAAAAATAACTGACCTTAGTAAGTGTTCTTTTCTATGTTTTATTACTTCAAATTAGTGAAGAGAAAAAGCACCTAGCTTGTGTTCTAGATAGATCAACAAAAATAGTAAATCTTCCTCTCCCAAAAAGCCAAACATCAATAGACAATATTTAAAAGATTTCAGCAACTTGTTCTCTATCAAGAAACACTTTTGTCTGTTTTCTCAAACCATTCAGGATGAGAAAGAACATTTCACCGAAAATAAAAGCAATGAAATACCATCCAGCAGAAGGGAAACAAGGCAACTATTAACGACAATAGGCTAAACAAATGTCTTAAATCACAGTCTTAACCATCCAAAGATTTGAAAATGCATATCATACAGAGGATATAAAATGTTAATCTTTAAAATGAGAGAGAAGTAATACAGATCCACTCCTTCGTAACTCAATGCTGAGTTTGTCAAAGAGAGCAGCAGTATAGATTAGCTGGGCTGTTATCCATGTGCCATGTCCCAATACATGAGCATTTACAGGACCAAGACCTATGTTATAATTAATCATACTACAGCATCGTATATCAAGCAAAAAATAAAATGCTATTTGGATTTTTCTGGACACCTCTATGAAAAAAACTTTAATTTGTCACAAGAGTGTCTTCTAAAGAGATATATATATATTCGTGATGACACTTTCATACCACCTCTCAGGTTGTAAGAAGTGTGACGATTCTGTACAAGATATAATTATTTCCCCTAAGATTGGAGAGTTTTAATGGAATGAATCTGTCACCCTATGCGTGCTTTAGATAGGAAATGCCTCTCCCATCATCTTGTGGGCCAGTGAAGTGAGCCTGCATTTTCCTGGCACAGGGTTTGTTAAAACTCTGGAGTTGCCTTATCTTTTGAGAACAGCTGGTTGGTAAAAGTTGCATATTGAATCGCTTGACCTCATTCATATTTCAAAACATGTTTATATCTGTCAGTGAGCAGTTTTATAACATCCTTCTTATATTTTTCATCAACATTATTAACTACAACTGATGTTGTTCATTTGCTATTAAAAGTAACAGATGGTACACTAAGCTGTTTTTTCTTCAACATAAAGCATGCACTCAGTTGACATTAAAATGTGTTTCTGCTCTGAAAATTGGTCTTCATGAAATACACTCTGTGGATTCTGCATTTGTTGTTTCTCAATGATTCTTGGATTAAATCATCTCTTCTTTTTAAGTTATAAATTGGGGGTTCCAACTACTTGCAAGTTTGGGTAGTTTGTTAAAATAAAGCTGGTTTTAATGATGCCAAAATCTACAGAGGTAAAAGGCTTTGCAATAGGATTTAGGTACCAATTTTGTTCATGTCATGTAGTCAGGCACTGATTCTAGCTCAGTCCCCAGATCTGTACTAGTGTTACCAAAAAAGGAGGACCAAAATAAAAATGTGCAAACCAGAATATGACTAACCCTTCTCTTAGACCCTCCAACTAAACTCTTGAACTATTTCTGTCAGCTTAATGGAGTCCACATCAGCCCACAGCTGGAATTGCTATCACACTGTTGGCCACCCCTCAGAAAGTAGCATGGGCTGCTGGTGTTTGCTTAGGAAGTATCTAACACTTAGACCCATCATGTGTCTTTGGCTAATCTGGCAGATGAAGTTTCCTCGCTGCCCAGATAATAGAGATTATTATGAAAAGCTCTGGTCTCTCATTTCTACCTGTGTCAGGGCTATTTTCCAAGGTTTCTGTTTTGATTGTGCACCTTTGATTAAACTCTTTGTGTAAAGTAAGTGGAGCTGCTGAGAGATGCTATCTTACAGCTCGCTCTGTTTTTCATTTGTTCTTCTAATTTTTTTCTCTGATAGAGTCGTGGTACAGAGGCTACTGGCATAAAGTTTGCTGAACGATCTGTATTCTAGAAAACCTTGGAAACTTTGGAAAGCCGCAATATGGAGAAAACAAAAAGTTGGTGCATTTTGGTTAGAAGACCAGTTGATAATTAAATGACAATATAGAAGCAGTGAGGGCATAGAGATTCAAGAGACAATGGATACCTTATTGGTGTAAGATCTTATCTCCCTGCTTTGTTCCACTTGAGAAAGAAGTATACTGAGGGAAGACGTGTAGAAAATTGCTGGAAAAATGCTTTTGCTTTTTTTTTTTTTTAATTGATACTTTTAATTTTATTTGTACTCTGACAAATCGTTATTAAGAAATTCCTTTCTCTGGGTTGGGATGCAACACTGCAAAATTTTTCCTAGTTTTTTTTTTGTCCTATGTAAACTTTAAAGACATAGGGAGAGATGCATTCTGTCATCTTTAAAGCACTAATATACATGTTCGCCCTTCCAAATAAAAACATAAGAGAAAGGGATAAAGACTCCTCAAAAAGTCACGCAGCATTCGGTGCTTTACAAAGGATAACAGAGACACCTAATGGCAAAGAAGGGGAACTTTTTTAACCTTAATCCTGAACAAAACATTCCTTTCAGAGAAATCCGAGGTAACATGAGATGTGTGCCAATGGAAATTTTCCTTTTGATATTCTAATCTGGTTGTAATATAGATGGATGCAGAAAGGACACGAATTTATGCGTTGGACAATAGTTGGTGATAGTTGTTACCTGAGAGTTTCTTCAGTTCAAAGCTCTCGCCTCCAAACAATTATTTCTAATTTTAAAATTCTTTTCTTGTCTTCTGTACAAATATCACTGCAGGAGTGCTTGGTTAGTGGTGATAGAAATGTATTTTTGATTTATTTCAAAAGACCATTCAATCAAAATTCAGCGCTTGATCAAAACTTCAACTTCATTTAATAGGATTTTTGATACAAGCCCAAACAGTTAGGAAGATACGAAAGAACTTGTTCTGAGGATTTTCGCAAAAAGAAAAACAAACAGTTGACAAGGAACCACGTCTCTCCTCTGTCTTCTTCATAAAACTGTGGTCTAAGTAGAAACCAAGTAACAACTGAAAATCAGGATCCACCTGTTCATTAGCAGGCAAAGATCAAATTCAAGCAAGCACATCAGATTCACATATAAACCCAATACAGACCGTACCTGAAACTCAGTGCATTTGGAATAGCTACCTTGCTAAGCAAGTGCTACTCTGCTGGCATCAACAGAGAGCTCACCGAAACTGCAGTGATACACGGAGGTGAAATGTTGGAATAATGTGGGTCCTGGGTACAATAGAGAGGATGGAAATGAGCAAAGACTAGCGTTCTATAACCTTTATAAAAATCCCATGGAGTTACAGACTTGCATAAAACATGCTGAAGTCTCACATTACAAGAGGAAGAAGTGTATGGACAGTCTTCGATGGGTTTAAGGTATTAAGTTGGTCAAGAGAAGAAAAACACATCATCGGCTGCTGCTGCTTCTCCTATTAATCACCGAAGGAGCAAGGGTGAGTGTGAGGTCTCCTCCTCCATGCTCAAGCATCAACAAGAGCAAAGGGTCAGCAATTAGCAAGCAGATTACTGCAAAGTACTCATGTCAGCAGGAAGACAAAAGTGGGACTCTTGTTCTGGTCACCTCTTTGCCCTTGGGAATGTCTGGCTGTTCCTTAATTAAGCTGGATTGTAGGGTTGTGATCGAGCCTGAAGTGAAAGTGCCAACCTCAGTTACAAAATATTCAAAGACATCCATAAAACTGCACAGTTATGCTATAGTTCTTTTCTGATTACTTTGCTTTTAGATTAACTGCTGTAGCACTGACTTCATGCCTACTAGACTGGTTTGAGAAATGAACAATTTCTGTGACTCATTTGAGGAAGTGTTTAAAAGGTTGTTCATCCAAAAGGCTTCAGAATAATTTTTTTTAGTGACCTTTCTCTAGACAATCTTCTACTTAAAAAATATTCAGCGTTATCTGGCTATGTTCTCCTACTCTATCCTAGCCACACAAAAAGAGAGAAGGAAGTCTGAGGAAAAACAAAGGATTCTGTTTCCCTTTTCCTCTCTCTCAGTAGTAAAAGTCAAAAAAGTCTCACTCCCACAATACATCAAATATATGTGTGGAAATTAAAAATTGGTTTTCTTTCTCATTGAACAGCTCCTGTTCAAAAATAGTATTTCTAATCTTTTCATGGGTTTTCTCATCCATACTAATCCCTGTATTACTTTTTCATATAAACACTCTATAAGTGTCATGTAAGTGCCTTTTTACCTCCTTTTTAATTTCAGTATCAGTAAATATACACCTCAGGAAGTAGTTTTGTCTAACATAGAGAAAAATGAGCTCTTCATCCAACATGTATTTATAAATACAAAGGAGCTTAACAGAGAGAGTAAGTTTCCATTTTTAAACGTCATAGTCCTTTAAAGATCATTTTCTTTATCATGAAATTTAGTAGTGGAAAAGATATTCATAGAGAGGCGATAGATAAACTCATGGGTTATTGTGCCTTTTACACCTCTCTCCTTAGAAAATACATACCAATAGACAAATCTATCCCAGTCTGAAGCTCCATGCTTAGTCTGACCAGGAGCTTTACCCACCCTTACAGCACACCCTCCTTAAAATGAGCTTCAAGTCTTGAGTTTGCCAAGATAAATTTTGAACCTAATTCATACAAACCGTCATCAAGTCCTATGGTGTCATCATGTGGAAACACTTGTGCCAAGAGGCAACAAATGTTTCAAATAAAAATTTGAACAAGGAACCTTGCCTGCACAAATCCTAAAAATTAGTTGGTTTCAGACTCAGTAATCTGTATACAGTAAACTCACCTGAGCCCAGAAATGTCTGTTGGCTTAATCCTAACCTCATCCCCAGCTTTAATCACAGCCATGCAGCCCCTGCCAGACCAACACAAAGCTAGCTGGTCCTGAAGATGCTTTTATTAAATTTATACTAGTGCCCAATCAGCTACAGCTCTAAATTATCAGATCTCTGGAATTGTCATCCTGTACCCAATGCCGATTCCAGAAAACCAAACCAAACTAAACCAAAGTAAACCAAGTTTTCCCAATAGCCTATTTTATTTCTCTTGAAGGCAGCAGCTTCAGCGAAGCCACTGAGGCGAAGGGC
>NW_009615046.1:0-5046 GCF_000690535.1 Cariama cristata
GGATTCTGTGGTTCTGTGAGAGGCTGATGCAAAACCCATTGAAGCCCACTGACTGACCTTAACATAGATTCATGCTCTAGTCAGAAATGGTCAGTGGCTTCCCCTTATTGAGAGTGAATCTTGGCAACAATTTTAGTGGAAGGTACATCGGTTTGGATGGAGTATCATTGTATAACGTGTGTATGAGAGGGGACAGCCTACTTGATGTGCTGTTCACGAGCTCCTTTTTGTTGCTTTTGGAGTAATTTGATTCTTAAGAAAGGACGGACAGTTAAGTCCTTCCTGCACCCAGATGAACTCAGTTATTTAGGATGCTGCTGGCTTCACTTGTAGAGCACCAGCTCCACCTGCTGTAAAGAGATTTCACACCTGGTGCTCCGGAGGCTCCTGTTCTGATGGTGTGGTGTACCGTGCCGTTATGGCAAGCTCTCTGAAGTGTGCAGTCCAGTTTGGGGCATCTTGCTGCCAGCTGTGGAATTTGTAGTGCTTCAGAGCAGTGTAAGTGACTTACAGAGCTGGTTATTAACTTTCAGGTTCTGTCTAGGAGCTGTACCCACTGTGAAACTCAGGAGATGCTGAATTTTTAAAAAGCGGGCTAATAATCTAACTAGTGTGAATTATACAAATCTACTGGTTTCAGTGAAACTGTGTTAATTGATACTGGTTGATGATCTAGCCACCGTTCTCTGCTAAAAGCTCACCCTTTTAACACTAGTCTTTTTCCAGAGTACACGTGAACATTTTCTATAGAGAACAAAAGTTGTCAGCTTTTAGTAAAGCACACAGAAGAGATCATCTTGTCTGTGTCAGCACCACTGAAACCTGCTCTTTGCTCTGTGCACCCCCAGCAGCTGAAGTACGCTCTCATGTGATAGGATGTACTGTGTTTTACCACACGAGTTTTAATCCACATGCTTTGGATTTCAAACCTTTCCAAAGAATGAAGTGGGCAGGACCTCAAATACTATAACATTTGCTGGAGTAGGGATGGAGAATTTTCCCTGGGATACAGCATGCCCGGGGGTGGGAGAGTTGGATGAAGCCTTCAGGGCTGGTCCTGAGTTCTTCTCATTCAGCCAGGGGACCCCTCTTTGGCCAAACAGGCTCCAGCGCCTGGAAAACAGCAGAAAGGACCTGCGCACCTCAGTGCTGTTTCACTGCTCGCTGTTTGCAGTCCAGTGAAAATATGTCCGCTCGTAAGGATTCGGACTCGTTTAGTCTTCTTGCAGCAGGTTGGTGTGTTCTGGCTGCCTGGCATGGAGGGGGTCCCCGTTCTCCTCCCCGACCCTGCAGCCTCCGTGGGACGTGTGAGCGTGGGTGCCTCTGCCGTCTGCCCCACTGCCAGGGGCGATGGAGCCTGCACTGCAGCAGGTCCCTCCGGACTTTGGCGGGAGTTAGGCTTGGTCCAAGAGATGGAACATCAAAACACGAGGAGACTTTTTGGTATTGCCTGAATTACTACACCCCAGGGAGACAAACTGCTCAGTTCTGTCATATAGTTTTCACACTAACAACAGAGGAAGCCAGCTGCTATAGACCAAATAATTTTATTCTCTCTCTGATGAAGGAAAAGTCAATCATTTTTACGTGTGTTACAGGGTTTTCCAGGATTTGATGGTCCACCAGGTGGCTATGGTCCTAGGGGAAGCAAGGTACCGCTTTACTTTCATTTACTAGAAGCAAGAAACCAGATATCATTTTGCTTTCTTTTCTGTCATGTAATAACAATTGTGTTTGTCGTCATTGTATAACCAGTTCTGTGGTTTATTAACTTGAAATCTCTGAGATGTCTTAAGAGTCACGTCAGTGCTTTTGGAAGTTTATTTCTTTGTGTTTCATGACCATACCTTTCCATTTGAAAAGAAATCCTCTAGAATAATGTGCTTAGATGTGATACTTCAACTTCTGTTAACAGGGGGAGCCAGGCGAGATCGGTCCTCCAGGACCAATTTCCTATTTTCCTTCCCGCATACCAAGGAAAGGTATGTCTTCTTTGCTTAGATTGCTTATCTTAGCTGCATTTTTACTGCCTTCTACACAGATCAAAAGCATGAAATTCTGAGAATTCAACTCCTTAAAAAACTGTGGTTTGCTAAACTGTTCCAGAAGGGATAATTGCCTTCCGAAAGAGTGCCCTAATCGCCGTTTTGCAGGCAGGTGGCTTCTTTGTCTCTTTTGCTGAAGCTGGATTGCTGTACAAAAGGCGTCCGTGCACTCCTGTGTCCACAGAGAAGAAACAAGCAAAATTGAGTGTGTGACTTTGTTGTCCAGTGAAAGGAAGAATGGGAGACTGTCTTCTGTGTCCTGTTTCAGAGACTCTGGATAAAGTGCAGCAATGGCAGCACAGCAGAGACCGTTCTTACAACCTAATACTTAGAAAGAACAAAAAAAAAAATTAAAAAGGCCTTGAGGAATAGAAGAGGGGTTGTTTTTTTTTCCCTTTTGTAAACTGACAAATCTCCTTTGTGGTCTTTTCACCAGGCTTGTAGCACCCACTCTCAGCTGCCCTGCAGAGCTAGGGGGGCTCTGGCTGGTGGGCTTGGTGGCTCCACACCACTCCTGTCACAGGCCATGCTCAGCTCCCAAGTGTCTGGGCTTTGCAGAAGTCTCTCCGATATATTTCTCTATTCAGACTGAGGCAGCATGAGGTAGCAGGTTTTTGCATTTCTAAAGCTGCCTTTAAGAAACGACTGTAAATTCTAATATTCTGAAGCCTTTGAAGTTCCTGGTTTTTACTTTTGAAGAATTGAGCAATCTGCAGTGTATCACAAGTCGACGTTTATGGGTCACAAACAGCATCACACTAACATGGTTTGTGGAACTGGGGATGTCTTTCAGGTGCAAGAGGTGATCCAGGCTTTCCAGGTGCTTCTGGAGCGCAGGGAGACCCGGGAGACGAGGGAGATCGTGGACTGCCTGGTCTTCCTGGCTTCTCTGATGGTAATATCCCAGCAACACATGTTCCAACAGCTTAACTTTATAGTGAGTTTTAACTGATACAGGGTCAGGGTGAGGAAAATATACATGCGGACCATGGAATACCATGGAGTGGTAGAAAACTGACTGTGGGGGCAAAAACTGAGAGGAGCATTTTCCTTCAGCCTCAATGGAGCTCTGCCAAAACAATTGAAGTAGAGATGATGACAGAGCCTTACTTCAGTAACTGCTATTGCTTTCCTCAAGTGAAAAGTGCAGTTACCATGTTTGCTCTATGCTAAATATTTCCATTTTTCGTTGCATGCTAGATGCAGTTGCATGAACTTTCCCTTCTGCTACATTACATCTCTTTGAGCAGCATTGTTAAGAAATTGTTCTGAATTTCCTCCCTGGTTCTGTTGCAGCGGATGGGGATAAGCCAGGCTTACCTGGAGAAATGGGACCGAAAGGTGAAAAAGGTGAATTAGGATCTCCTGCTTATCAGCCGGGTCCGCCTGGGCTTCCGGGTAAGCACGGCACACCAGGACTCCGTGGTCCACCTGGTCCTGCTGGATCCCCTGGTAAGTGCATGAAAAGAGATGATGAGAACTCATAGAAACATCTGTGCTTATTTTAAAGACAGCTGCTGGCAAGGCAAAGTGAGAAGGTAGACTGAGGGAATGAAACGAAATGAGTGGCAGGGAGGACACACAGGGGAGAAGTGGTGTGTGCTGATCAATGAAGAAAAGGTTTGCATGGTTTTTAGACATTCCTGGCAACATTTGAAAGAAAAGGTCTGTTTTGAGCTGGGTGAGGGATGTGAGTGTCAAGGAGTGTCTGAGAGAGCTGGGTTTCTTTCTTAGCCTGGAGAAGAGAAGACAAAGCTAAGGGGAATCTTACTGCCATCTTCCCCTACCTCTCAGGAGGTTGTAAAAAAAGCCAGGTGCTTCACTAAGGAGCACAGCAACAGGGCAAGAAGCAATGGTCAAGAGCTGCAAGAAAGGAAGTTCTGCTTAAATCTTAGGAAAACCTTTTTTCACCGTGAGGGTGGTCAGACACTGGCACAGGTTGCCCAGAGAGGCTGTAGACTCTGTTTTTGGAGATATTCAGTACTCAGCTGGAGGAGGCCCTGATCAACTCGCTGTAAGTTTGAGGTTGACCCTACTTTGAGCAGATGGTCGGACCAGGTGGCTTCCAGAGACCACGTCTGACTGAGATTGTGCCGTGCCTCTGAGAAGAGCACAGGGCTGCAGTGCAAGAGCAGGAGTGGAGAAAAGGATGGGCAGGAGGGGATCCGGAGCAGGTGGTCTGTGGTGCTGCTGGGGCGGTTGTGCTGAGAGAGAGCAAAGGTTGGCAGGGATCATCTACCATGGCAGATGGAAGTGGCTGAGAATGGTGTGGGAAGCTGTGAGAAGAGGGAGAGAGGAAGAGAGCCGGGGGAAGATCACAACAGGCTGGGTTAGGCAGTAAATGACATTAGGGGAAACAGAAAAGGGCAGCTGCAGTGCAGCTCAAAGGAATAGGGAGGAAAGAGAAGAAAAGTAAATCTACAGTAGCTTAATTTGTATTTTTATTTAATTAAACTTCTAGGTTCTCTCTTTGGGTTAAAAGGACAGGAGGGGACACCAGGTAGAGCTGGCATTCAAGGTTTCCCTGGGCCAAGAGGACAAAAAGGACCTAAAGGTAGGTTATAACAGATAACTCGATAGATGGTCTGCTGTTATGCATTATATAAAGCTCCCATTGTATTCAGTATGAGTTATTGAACTATGACATGCTGGGGGATCAATGCATTTGTTCTGGGGCTAACACAACAAGGAAACGTTGTCTTAGTTTCTTGTAAGGAAAAAATTAAAAAACTAAGTACTTTTCTCAAGTATTTGAGAAACTACTCAAGTATTCTCAAGTCTATATATAAAATGGATACAGCTGAACATCTATTTGTTGTGACAGAGCATGCTTTCTTCTCTTGCCAATCCTTTCCTTAGGTGAAGAAGGGGATTGCAGTAAATGCCTTGTGGGTGATGAAATGAGAAGGGGCTCTACTGGCTCCCCTGGCCCTCCTGGCTTTCCAGGAACCCCTGGCCAGCCTGGGAGGAAAGGAGAACCTGGTGATCAAGGACCACATGG
>NW_009615046.1:5063-5861 GCF_000690535.1 Cariama cristata
AGTAAGATACTTGTTTCTTTATTGCATAGTCTTATGTGCCTACTAGGAAAAAAAAAAATAACAAAAAAACCACAAGCTATTCTCTATGGAAAAATGATTAAAAGTATGATTTCCTTCTTCCTGTGCCACTTCAATAGCTTTCAGATTGCTATCTACAAAATAGTGAAAGCCAAAAATTGCTAGGATGGAAATGAAAATAGAATGTTTTGGGAAGAGCAAAAGATTTCCACATAATCCAAAGTCCACTTCCATTTAAACAAAGCTGTTTCAGCAGAACCCTTTCAAGCAGCTGTAGTACTGAGTACACTCTGACCATCTAGAAGGGTAACGATTCCAGTAGTAACTTAAGGTTGTGGCTGATAAGATGCATATGTCAAAGTGCTGAAGTATAAGGTTCTTGTTTACAATACGCTAAGTCTTCCTAAAGGGCTTTGCTTATAATTGTTTGCTTGTTATTTACACTGAAGGGTGCTGTACTATGTGGTATGCCAACTGCCTCGTGGTTCCTCATGGTCACAGAATCATAGAATCACGGAATGGTTTGGTTGGAAGGGACCTTAAAGACCAACTCCCCTGCCCTGAGCAGGGACACCTCCCACCAGACCAGGTTGCTCACAGCCCCATCCAACCTGGCCTTGAACACTTCCAGGGATGGGGCAGCCACAGCTTCTCTGGGCAACCTCTGTCACTGCCTCACCACCCTCACCGGCAAGAATTTCTTCCTAATATCTCATCTAAATCTTCCCTCTTTTATGTTCAAGCCATTGCTCCTTGTCCAATCACTCCCCGCCCTTGTAC
>NW_009615047.1:0-9137 GCF_000690535.1 Cariama cristata
CCGCCCAGGCCAGGCCCCGGCGGCTCCCTCCTGCCCGGGCCCGGCCACCGCTTGTTTGTGCCATCCCTACGGGCTGCACCGCGTACGGCCCGGCCCTGACACACCAGGCAGACCCCAAAATGGGTCTCCTGGAAAGTGCTTGACAAGCAGAACGGAATTGGTCTTCACCCTCCTCCCAAAGGGGATTATTTCCCCATTCTGCATTCTGGGAAAATCATAATTCACAAGCTACAGGCACCCATGCGTGTAGACTAGCCAATCTGAGACCCATCAACTGTGTTTTTTAGGGAAAAAAGCATGCTTGGTAGCTTTCTACGCTTAACCCAAAATGTCAATAGCTGTGAACGTTCATCATTCCTACAGAACAAGGCAGGGGCAAGTTGGTGTACCCAGAAAATGAAAACACACCACAGTCCCCTTTTGCGAGCATTTCTAAGTCACTCGCCAACCTCTGCCTAGGAGCTCCGTGGCACAGGCAAATCTACATCACCATTTTTTACCACAGAACCATAGTGGTTTGTTATTTGTTTGGGTTTTTTTCTTTTTATACACAGCAGCCCTCTTCACAGGAGAGACTTGGATCATTTTTGTGGTTTGCTGCTCTGCTTTGCCTTCAAATTACATAAGACAACTGTAGAAACAGAGTATGACCGCATGTTTAAAAAAACATATATATGCCAAGAGACTTGAATAGGGTGGCACATGTAGCCTTTTTTCCCCCCTAATACTATCTTTAGCTTTGTGATCTGCCTTTAAAATGACACATGCATGTGTGCATCCATCTTCACTCTTCCACTGAATTCTTCTGCCTCTTGACAGTCATCCTCCCTACAGACCGGCACTGGAGGATGATGCAAAACATATTTTGCCGCTCATTTCATAGATGATTATTGGCAAGAAATCACTGGTGAGACAGGGGTCTCTTGAGGCTCAATACCAGATTCTCCTGTGTCTCATTGAGTTGGCCTCTTGCTATTCCTGCTCTGCCCCTACCTACTATTATGTTGACCAGCCTGCCTTCTTTCCTACACATCCAATCCTCCCCCTTCACCCATCACCCAGTGTCCTTCCCTCTCCCCACTTTCCCATTACATCTCAAGTCCACAAATGGAAACACTTGAACTTCCCAATTAAAAGATTTTAAGTTAGCTGAGGTTTAAAAAAAAAGTAAGTAAATCCCTATCAAGCACCTCATACTCAACAAAAGTCTCAGAAATAGCTATGTTGCTTTAACTAAAGTTAAAAAACAAAAATATTTGAGATGGACCCTCTACAAGGAACAATTTCAGGCCGTGGAAAATAAGCTTAGCAAAGTTCTCAAAAAACATAATTAGGATCTTTTGCGACAGGCTAGCTAACATTATCTATATTTACAACCATACTAACTCAGTCAATAACAACATGATGGATTTTATCATGAGATAATGGAGACAGCCATTCAAAGGACACTGCAATTCCATCCCTGTTTCTTAGCTGTAGGCCAGTTTGGCTAAAAGTTTTTCTTCTCTTCTGAATATATGCAAAAATCACTGATAGCTCATGTGCAAACAGCATTTTTAGGGGTGTTTTCACACAACTGCCAGTAGAAGAGGCACATATATTCCAATTAACTTTCATTTGAAGAGGACATGCAAATAGGCTTAAGGGTCAGACATAATGCTGATGCTGTTCACAATGATCAGAAAAGGATCAAGACATACTGGTCTTAAAAGGAAACATTAAAAGCTGTAACGCTGAGTTTAAATTGGATGGTTAGATAGGCATAAGGGCAGAGTCAGAACCAGCTGAGATTTTGATTTGGATATAAAACATATCCATGGAAGGAATGAGAAAGTGAAAGTCAGTCTCTGCAGAAACAGGAATTGAATTTATATGTTTTTAAAAGTACAGTAGCTTGCTAAATTCCATGCACATAAAGGCATTTCTTGTACACGTGCTGACAAACATTGTATTTTGCTGCCCTGAAAAGAGCAAAGACGAAGGGTGTTACTTGAATATTGTCCATTCAACTAAATGGATGAAAATTTACCATAGCTTGTATTGACATACAAACACTTTTATATATGATATCTGAGGGTGTTTCATTTTTTTGTGGAGGGGTTCTACAAAACATGACCTCCATTCCCTTAAACACATACTCTTAAAACTAGAAAATCCCTGCCCCCCCATTTGCCTTCCTAAACCTGTCCTAAGCATCTGTATTATGTTACCCAACACACTGGCTGCTAACAATACAATCAATATAAAAGGTTATTTAGGGGGCATGGCTTTCTTCTGTCCTCAAAATACAAAGCTTACTTTAACAGGGACTTGAACTCTCTCACTGTGGAAAATGTCTTAGAACCATTCAGAGGGGGGGAAAAAAAAAGGAAAACATTAAGCATACTGAAATTACAATTTTTTGGAATATAAAACCAGGAAATTTGCTTTAATAAACATTTTTCTGCATGTCAGTATAAAATATACTTTTTTAGTTTCGTAACTTGATTGTAAAATTTTACAGGGCAGGAATTTGGCATGCCAGGCACTGACCTAAACGCCTATTATTTCATTGCTTCTAAAAGAGAGTATCTGACCTCTTACGCATTGGTATTTTTGTAGAGTATTAACATACAAGCTCTAGCATTGTGCTTCAAAGTGTAAAACTTATTCTTACCTTACAGACACTAGCCTCAGTCAGGCTACAGCAAAGAACAGGTTCCTGACATTGATTGAGCTGGAGGACATCTTGAAGGTAACAAACTTCCAATCAGATAAGCAAAACAATGGCTAGGTTGATTTGCACATAAACATTTTTTCCCCTTGTAGATATATATTTTTATATAACTCTGCTCTGTGCCTAATAATATTTCAGCAATATGAAATATCAGATTATCATTAAAAGGATTTTTTTAAACAAACCAATCAGGTACAAAATTATTTTATCAGTTTGTAAATTTTTGAAAAGCAAGGTTGTTGTCACTTATCAAAAGTATCCCCATTTTATGTAATATTGTATTGCTCGCACAGGTCTCAGAAGCAAAAGTATTTAAAATATTTTTAAAGTACTACAAAAGGTCCCCCCAATTGCTTTTGAATTGGAAGAGGGGAAAAGCTCCTCTAAGTCAAAGTGATTTTCAAGTTAGTTTCCACTAGTTCATATAACATGACTCAGACACTTTTGGAATTAAAAGGAGGAAGCACGATTACCAATGGCTGAAAGTTCAGATATTTGTATAGCGTTTTACTTCCATAAAAGATTGTATCATCATTTAGAACAGGTCAGCTACATGAAGCAGTTCATGTGGATTTAGGGCTTTTTGTAGGTGGACTTTCATTCAAAAATAATGCCAACGCATGAGAAAATTAGGAACCTGTGTAGGATCATTATATACAACAACATAACAAGCACATCATCTGCTCAATTTGTTAGAGACTCTCAAAATAAACATTTGCTTGCTGACCAATGGCCGAAAAAGTTCCTGTGTATTTACTTAACTGCCTAAAACCACTGAGAAAATAATTTGCCATTACTTCTGTTTTCCTTCAGGCTACATAAATCAAGTGACAACTGTGCTCACCCAACATCCAGCATCTGGTTCAATGGCCTTACACAAATTAAAAATCCGGCTGAGGCTTCACATCCCAAACACAGCATCTCCAAAGGAGAAGGCAAGGCTGACAAACAGACATACGTTCAGAGTTCCTTTAATCACTGGATGAGAGACCTTTGTGAGGTCTCCAGGAAAGGGCGCATGTTTTAAGGCGCACATTTGCACCAGCTTCAGTAACGGACACAAGAGGGGCACTGGCTCACAGCTGGGATCTCCAGGTTCTGCACTACAAACAAGGAACAAAACCAAACAGAGGCAATTCTAAATCAGGAATATTAGTCAGAAAATACTGGTCCTTACATTTATTTGTTACAGAAAGTGTTAAGGCTACTGTGTGTTCTAATACTAAATATTTTTTTTTCTTCATGTGGGATTAGTGCTCAGTCTCCATAAAATACTTTATACATTAAATAAGACTGGAAGATACATTTTTTTTCTCTTGGCAAAGCAGGCAGAATAAACAACACTCTCCAAAGGCATGGTTGGAGGGGGCAGAAGTGCTTGTGCAGCATGGCGATTTGCTGCTGACAAGCCCTGATCCCCCGTTTGTGCTACTGCAAAACTTATCAGCACATCGCAATGGCAGATCCTGATGTGAATGAGCTGTCCTGATAAGAAATTACCTTCAAGTGAGCACTCAGGCTCCCGCTCCAGGTCACAAGCACACATACTTCCTTCTTAACCCAAATTAGCATGGAGTAAGCATGGAGTAGCACTGCCCTTATCCCAGACTCCAAGGACTTGAAACAGTAAAACAGGCACCGTGATGGGAAGGAGTGGAAGGCAGGTATAACCAACTCCCCTATGGGAGCCACAGTCAGGGCCACAACTCCATCGAAGTAGGAGCTGTGCAAATACATGGCGGTGGTGATGCTGTCCAGATGCTAAAGCTTTTACATCTAAGGCAAAATGCACAAGACACAGAAAAGCAGTACTGGCAGGGCTAACACACAGATGCTTCCAAAACAAAATCAGCTTAACTGTTATCGATTTTTTTTATTATTATTTTAAATCCCACATAGGATGTTCTTCCAATACTGCCTAGAAGTCTGTACTTGGCATCTTCACAATGACTTACCTGCATTTCTTCAAAGCGCTTTGTTAGCTTTCTACTTCACATGGAAACTAAGAATTCAGGACTGGAAAGGAGTACCAATCCATGCAAAACTACTAAAACCTAGTATTTTAGTCCAAAAAAAGAAATTCATTTTGCTACTTCTGCCAACCAAAAGCCTCAAAAACATGCATCGTAGAGATAATGCAGAATGGTTTGCTCAGTTTCACAAGGAAAACCTGCAAGGGACATTAAATATGATCAGCAACAGAGGAAAAAGTCAGGGTCAGTCCCAGAACTCTGCCAGCCCCATGTTTAACACTGTCTAACCACATCCTTTTGAGGGACAGGTAATGGGTACCTTTAGGGCGATGACTACAGATGGCTATAATTTAGAGTAATCCAAAGTCTAGTCCTCTGAAACATTATCCAAAATCCTACAGAACATATCAATAGCAATAAATCTTCTATGGCAAAACAAAAATACCACCTATCAAGTTAAGTGTCTACAAAGCAGAGGTCTCAAAGCATACACTATGACTTCCAGTATGAAGAAGGACTAGCAATCAGTTGTCTTCCTCAGCCAATTTGAAAAAAAAAAATAACTTTTACAAAAGAGGAAGGTGAACCAGAAGGTTTGGGTGGAATTTAGTTCTCAGGAATTTTTTGAAAATAAACCAAACACTAGGCATACTCTAAGTATAAAGTAAACTGAGTCTTCATCACTTCTCCAGCGCTGACCCTGCACAGGGTCTAAGGTCACTTCCAGGAAATGAAACATTACAGGAAAAACCCTTACTTGATACTTAGCATTTTGATCAAAAGATTAAGATCAACCCAATTCCTTCTGGCAAAAATATTTAAGTAGTATTGGTTCTGTTCCAATGAAAATACCTTGGCATGAAGAGTTGTCATTCCGTAGTATTAATATTCATTTCTATGTAAAATGATAGTGACATTAAAAAAAACATAGCCCTGAACTTGGAGGTATTGTTCCATTGTTGCAAAAGAAACTTTGCCTAACAAACCTGCTCAAGGACTACAGCTTTCCTTACTTGAACTCCTTTTCCTAAGAGTTCACTGATCATACTCGATAGTAATCAAGAGGAAATTTATAACCCAGTTGCTACTGAAGTAGCAATTCCAACTTCCCATGGTATAAATGAAACACAGAAAACATTTTGATAATGAAGATAGTCATTTCTCACACTGAAAATAAAGTGAAAATGTCAAATGGAGTGTATTGTAAAGTTCATTAGTTGGAGTGTGCTGGACTTCTCAAATAGCTTGCAGGGTTAAAGTATGTAAAACTCCTTAAGGACCTATTTATGTTACAATTAAGACTTAATAGCTTGACTAAACATAAATTTGCAATGTGTTAACAATTCTTAAGTCTTCTACAACTACAGATTCAGTGTGCATGTTCCCCATATATGGCTTTTTAAAAAAAGCCCAAGCCTAAAAAACTTGTTGGAAGGAATTTCACTCTCCCATCAGAAGTAAAAAGCAGTATACCAACTCCAAATCCATGGAAACAGACATCTGACCTACCTTTAGTGCAAATCTGAAACTGGTGATGTTTACTAGCCTAGCCAAATGAACGTCATCTTACTGCAACCTTCCGGTAGGTTGCGAATGCTCACACAGCATCTGCTTTATCCAGCATATCCTATTTCTCTACAGTGTTATAGTTGGACAGAAATCTAGTGACGATACCACAATGCAGCATATTATTTTGAATCCGCTTTCTCCATAAATATCAAGGGAAGTGCCAAGGAACAACTTTAGATATTAAATATAAAACACAAGGTGAAGAGGCTTCCACATCCTCTGTGAAGGTAAAGCAGTAATAGCCAGACAATTTCTTCAGAATTTTATTAAAGCAACAGATTATCAACTTTGTTTTTACTCATCCTTTTCAGTGATAGTTCCTTTTCCTTTCACTTCAAGATCATCATCTCAGGACTACAATTCACCTGGACACAAACATTTCTTCCTTCTTCCGCCGATATCCTATTTTTTTCCCCCAATAGCAAATCATAAAATAGTCCCCTCTGAAATTTTAGCACACGTTGGTATTAGTGCTTCACATCACAAGATACCATTAGTAGATTTATGAAAGTTGTACCAGCAGAAATTTTCCATGTCAAGTTGACCTCAGGCTAAACAGTTTCATTTAGAAGGGCAAATCGCGTTTAAAAAAAAAATATAAGTTCTATTGTTTGTCCATGCTAAAGCAATGAAAATCTCATCAAATAGCCCTGAAACCTTAAGTAGGTTAACTTCACATAATTGTATATATCCAGAAAGCAAATACCTATACACGATTTACTTGCCTAAACTTCCTTTGTAGTCAGTGAAGTGTATTTGAATTAGGAACCATGATCTTCTCCATTCTCCTGGGCCATTTCATGTTAAAAAATAACAAGAAAATGAAAAGTTGTGTTTTAGCCAAAAAGCCAAAGTCAGTCTTCCTCAAATTTGATGACTTAAGTCTGACAGGCCATTGAACCCAGGTACTGAGCTCCAGTTTTGGATCCCAATTCCCTTTGTGAATTTAACTGTGACAGAACAGCCAGTCAACGAAATGCAAACCATAAATCCTATTAGACTGCCACCACCACTTCCAATAATTCTTTCTCTAGAATATAGCTGCAAACATTATAAAAATATGAAAAACAAACAGCAAAACTATTTTATCCAAAACTCTTTGGAGATGTGCCTTCTTAGAACAGGACAAAAGATGAAGCGTGCTTTGGTGTGCTTCTGTATACAAGAGAGTCAGATGCTCAAAATTATCAGCCAAACTCAACTGACAAGTTTTTCAACAGTTAAGTGTCTTTCAACTCCATTTAAAAAGGAATATTCTTACAAATTATTCCTATTCTCAGTGCTTAGAAAGCTCCAATAATCTCAGGTAGTAAGATCGGCAACTAAGGCTCTTATGCACAGGAAGAAGTTTCTGTGATTTCAACTATATTCAAAAACATCCAAATGGAAAATGGTAACATCCTTACATTTGTGTTAACTTCTTTCTGTTTGCACTACTAGCTTGACTAAAGTGTTAAAAGCTACTTTAAACTCCTTCACTGAGAATTTCACAGACAAGACAGCATATATAAAGTTCAGCACAAGGATACATCTCTTGTTTTTAACACTTGGAACAGGTGACTTCATCATTAAGTACACCTGAAAATGTTACTACAGGAACCTCTCAAAAATCCAAGTCACTCAGATCTAGCTAGAAAGCTGTGACGGGACCAAAGCCAAGAGACACTTCAAGAGCTTTAACAAGCTGTTAGAAAGTGCATCTGAGCCCAGCATCTGGAGAAGATGGTTGTCTCTACACTACATGAACGATTGGGGATATCAAAAAAGGAGTTACAAACCATAGTGAAAATTCAAGCTCAAGACCCTGAGAAGTAGATATACATGCCCATCTCTCAGTCTACAGGTGCCCAGCCCCACATATTCACATTCATGTCCTACTTAGCAGCATAATGGAGCAATTCCTTAAGACTCCACTTAGAGCTGCACAGAACATGTTGAGACATATAAAACAACTTGCAGGAAAGAGAAAAGTAATTTTAAATTCCAGTCTGAATCCCATCTTGTTTCCAAAAAGCAAAAAATTCACAAAAACACAAGTTCTGTACATCATCCAACTACTATGGAAACCAAGACACTGAACAAGTCAGAATTCAACACTGCCTTGTTTGAGCAGTGAGATCTCAACTACTTGGCTACTTTGACTACTGAGAACTCCTACAGAATCAGATCTAGATGTACATGACAATATTTCTTGTAAGAAGCTAATTCCACTGACCATTTGCTTCAGAATTGAGTGAGGAGGGCAAAAACCCACCAATAAAACCCATCTTGTGTCAAGTAAGTTCCCTGACTAAATTAAGACAGCATTAAAAAAATTCCTGCAACATCTCAGAAGACTTGGGTAACGGTTAAGGCCATTCTCCTCATTTGTTTCAGCAGAGGGAGCCAAATTTTCATCACAGATGCAGCAGTACTTCACTTTCCCTAACAAGTTACTCAGAATCCCTGCAGAAGTGCAGGCCTAAGCACTACCAAGCAAAGGTAGTAGTCAACTGCCAGCATTTTTGCAACTGAGAAGCTGTGCAAAGTTCCCTAAATTTGTAATCTCTGGGGTAGAACAGGAAACAGAAGTGCCCTAGAATAGGAATGGCAGGAATTGCCATTATCTTTTTAACAAGCTGACAGAATTAACATACTAATGTTATTTCTTTGCAACTCAAAGAACCATTCCACAGATACCCACCCATTAATCACACATACACTAGTCAGGTTCAAAATTTATTTTCCATTCATTTCTTGCACTTGAAGTACTCTTCGATGACATCTTTGGCCTGAGATTCCTTGCCGTAGTCCTGTAACACAAGATAACCCATTAATAACATACAGACCCGTTCAAAATGTTACAACCTATTTTTAAAAGGACAGCTGAGATTCTGCCA
>NW_009615047.1:9168-12547 GCF_000690535.1 Cariama cristata
TCTTTCTCAAGGTATTCCCAAATATTCCCAAAATTCCATACAAATAACCTCAAGCAATCTGCCAGCTGCTTCCCCTTCATTCTCCAATAAAAGACTATTTTAATAAAGGACTATTCTATTTCATTCAAGTGTAACACCCACTGGTATGGATCCAAACAAATTCTTCATTTCTGCCTAAATAAGGCCAAGTAAAATACATGAAACAGTAGCAAAAGTATACAAAAACACATGCAGACGGCATCTTTACTGTGAAGCTGTAGCCATCTCTTGGGACCTCAAAGACAACAAAGTCTTCAAGGCTCGTACTGTGGCTTTACTTTACCAGTGTCATTTTCAAATATGCTCTGCAAAACATTTTCTAGTTGAGCAGACACATTGAACTGGCATTTTTCTGAAGCAAAATTTCATCTCTTCTATTTAAAAAGTCTTTCCTTTAATGCTTCCTGGCAAGTGGACATAGATACATAACCAGTAACTCACAAAATGAATGTGAGTATTTTAAATATACATGAAAGGGAATATAGAACAGAGGAGCAGTTTATTCTCACTATCAACAGTGGAAAGCGACTGTTTTAAAAAAGTCTAAGAGCTCTATTTAATAGTCCCTTATCTAAAGCAACCTTATCTTTACTGCTTATTTTCAGACAGCAATAAGCTGTAATTAGCATCATCTTACTTTGACAACCACACAACTGCAGCCCACTACTTTGCGAGGTTTTCCTTCTCTGTCGATCTTGCAGAGACCTACCCATTCACCCAGTTTCTTGTTGTCATCAACCTGTGTAAAACATTGCATCACATTAGAACTAGGCACTTCTAACATAACTGGGTTCAGGAAAAGAGCTGCTGTACTCTCAGAAGTATTGGGTAACGGATGGCTGCTTTCCTCACAAGTATCAGTAGAGGGAGCCAAAGTATCATCATTGTACAGCTTGTAAATATTTTAATTTGAAGAAAAAGTCACATTGAGACTCCTCCCATGCTCACCACCACTTGCAGCATTAATTCTACTCCTTATTATATAGGACACAAAAATTCATTTTAACTTTGTAAAACACCTGATATACACCCTTTGCCACTTACATCCACAGTTTTTGTACTGCTTCCATGACAATCACACAGAACTAAAACAATCTCTGCTGCTAAGAGAAATTTTGCTTAGGTGAGCCATATATAGAATTACAGCACAATGTTTCAAAGGTTCAGCTCTCTATACACTGAAACAAGCAGCTTATATTACAAGCAGGTTAACTGTTCCAAACTCATGCCTGAAGTTCTGACGCTCACCTTTATTAAGTTGATCTGATGTTCTGCACAAAGTGCTTCCACTAATTTTACATACGTGGGTTCATCACAATTTGAAGCCAGGACACAAAGATGGGCTTGGCGTCTAAAAACAATGAAAACTGACAAATGTAACTTCAGACATTGCTTAAACTTTCTTTATAATCAAAACTGTGAAAAACAAAATTCAGCACATGCATTTCTAGACAACCACTTCCTAAGTTTAATTTTGGTTTTGGGATACCACACGCTCTTGAAATACTAAATATCCTTTCATATGATCTACTATTTTTTATGTTTTTCATATACGTAACAGACTACTCATACATTGTTAACTTTACTATCAGATTCTATTCCAGTTTTGGAAGCTTCGAAAAATCCCACTAAATAAATTCTCAGTCATTGGAAAAAGGTGTAATGACTGGATAAACACCAGGTCCCATGAAGAACTGGTGTCACTATTAGAAAGCAACTGAGTTACAAGTTGCTTTTTCTTGTTTACCACAGATTACAGTAATTTAACACTAGAATTGTAATTACTAAAAGCTTGAATTTCCATGCCAAGTTGTTATAAGCTCTTCAGAACAATCTTTTCTACTTACATTCAAAGAAGCTGTTATGACAGGGGCCCAATTCTAATTAGGATCTTTGTATACTGTGGTACAATGTTAAGAATACCAAAGGGATACCTGACAACAGAGAGAGCTGTATAGGTCTTCTATGCTTAACCTAATGTAATTTGACCACTGCAAACAAAGTCAGTTTTTTCTATGGCCTTCTTCATCATGAGTTTCACCAGAATGTTTCAGAAATATTTCCAAGCAAGAGCCATCACACACAAATGTATGTAAGCCTTGTACGTACATCATCCTCTTAACACAGGGCATATGAAGTTTTAGCTGAACTCTTCAAACTAGTTGTCAGCCCCTTAAGTTTTATTTCTCTTCCATTATTTGGTACCCTGTCTTTGAGCTTTTCGCATACAGGTTTGTCAGACTGCTGTTCTCACTCATAAGATGAGTGAAGGGGTATCCGACAAATTGTTAAGTCATCACCCAAACACTGTAGCATTACACCTAAGCACTGTCATTCTTAAAAGTATATGCCTATATATAGACACACACAGGTATGTATGTAGGTGTACCTATACTCATATATATAGAACTTCACTCCACCAAGAACCCATAACTAATTACCATGGTTGGCACATGATATGACAAGTTTAATGTTGTTTTGATATCCTAACAAAGCAATTATTTACAGCTGCAACACAAACAAAATAAAGCTAGCTAAAAAGTAAAAGTAAGCTATGAATTTCAGTTTTTCTTCATAAAAACTAAACCAACTTTTCCAGGTTAAGTTTGACATACATAGTAACCATTGCAATTAAAATCTTAGAAGTTTTGAGAAGCATTATTCACTGCTTAAAACACAAAGTTCTTGAGCTCCTGATTTCCATAGCTACACACAAGTGTCACTCCATTTTTTTTTTCCACAAAAGCAATCCACAAAAAAAACCTGATGGCACTGGGATCACAAAAAGAACCTAATACACTACATGCTGCGTTTCTGAATCACCAAGTTTAGAAACTGTATTTTAAGATCACAGTCAAAGACTGCAACACAAAGATAGCAAAATACAAAACTCATTGACAGAAAAACATGGGTCTTGCAAAAGCTTTCAGCTAAACATCTGGACAAAGTGACCACTGTATGTGTTCAACATACCGCAAGGCAACATATCTGACCCAGTTTTGGTACTCGGCATAGACAAAATGGGAAAACAACCCTTACTTGTCCAAGGCTTTGGCTGCTTCACGAATACCACGAGCGAGGCCATCATGGATAAGTGCGGTCTTCAGCACTTCTTGCAGGGCGGTGTTAACGTCCATTACACCTCCAGCAGTAATGCTAAAGAGAAGACAGATACTGCTCTGATCGTGCCAACATCTTACAACTACAAGCAAAAGCTTCCACTTCAACTGCAAGCATCCAGTCATTAAAAAAATACAGAAGCACAAGCTAAGAACTAAGCCAAAAGAAAAACTGAAAAAAGCTGAACTTGAAAGAAAGCAAGAGATTAAATCCTCCCGGC
>NW_009615048.1:0-15133 GCF_000690535.1 Cariama cristata
CCATAATGATTCTATGATTCTATATCATTTAGGTGTAATGGTAGTCTTAAAGTAGTTGCGTGTGTTTGCCTACACTACCAGCTCAACCAACCACATAACTGAGGGGCATCACCATGATAGCATGAGAACTTTGTCGTGTTGGAAAGCTTTTTTTGTTTCCTAGCCATTTTTGTGTGTTGTCAGTGTTGTGCTTTGTCACAGTGTAGTCTGTTAACTTGTTGATTATGTCTGTTCATCTTTTAAACTCATGTTCTGACTATATATCTAATAGATCATAGTGAGTTACCCACCGACAAAGCAGCTAACGTACGAGGAGCAGGATCTAGTTTGGAAATTCAGATATTACCTTACTAATCAGGAGAAGGTAAGTTGAATTGTTTGAGAAGACTTATTAATGCAAGAGATTCTTCATCTAGCACCCATTCTACAATGTCTTGTCCTTGCAGAGATACAGTTTCAGTGTCTTAGAAGCTAGTTAACATTATTTTAACTTTTTCTACAATGTTACTGATTTAAAAATTAGTGATTATACTTTCCCTCTTAAATCATGTGGACTAGCTATTATTACAGCAGTCTTTCTACAAACACTGACTGTCAGCCTAAAATACCAGTTGTGCCAATTTTGTCTTCAGCAAAGAAAAATTATGAAAGAGGAGCTTCTTCATTCCTTTTAGACAAGGGTTAACATTACCAGGATAAGTAACAGCACACCAAAAGCCCAAAGTAAATTAAATAACTAAATAATCCCCCAATAGGGGGAGTTTTTTATGTAGTGGTAATTGTGGTAGAGCATTAGTGACAGACTTTATGTTTTACTTAGAAAGTAACTCAGCTGCAGGTTTTTTGGGACATATTAAAAAAATCCAATACTGTATTATCAGTTACATCACTAAGGTTCCTCAGGTCTAAGCTTATTACTTAAGTCGTTACATTACATTACATTACATATAGTCTGAATCTAATTTTACCTTAACTTGAAACATTAATTTCTGAAATCATTTGTTTAGCCTGGCTTTTCACTGATGAATTGTCCAATCTCTTTCTATTTAGGCCTTGACAAAGTTCTTAAAATGTGTCAACTGGGACCTACCACAAGAAGCAAAGCAAGCACTGGAGCTACTAGGCAAGTGGAAGCCCATGGATGTGGAAGATTCTCTAGAACTGTTGTCATCTCATTTCACCAACCCAACAGTTCGGCGCTATGCTGTTGCTCGACTTCAGCAGGCTGATGATGAGGTATTCATTGGTCTGTGGGTACATGTGAAAGTCAGCTGCTCTCAGGATTTTTAGTCTCATTGAGTACTTGAAATGTTTGAAAAAAATAATCACTGTGATGCTCCTTACTATAAGCTATTTATGGAGCAAAGTCCTCATGTTATTAAGTGGCCCTCATTGATAATTGTCTTAGTGTGAACAGCCAGTGATACCTGATTTTGTCAAACAAGGTGAAACAGCCATGTGTTTTCCCCAGAAACGGGTGACAAATTTTGAGTATTAACCAGCATAGAAGTGCTCTGAACTTAAATAGTTTACTAAAAGATTTCCAACAAATCCACCTGGTAAATTGAAGCAGTATATTGTCATGTTCTTGCTAAAGAAAGTGAGTAGAAGAACATCTGTGGAAATAAGATGTTTGTAATGGTATACTGATTAGAATATGATGAGCTGTGATTTGTGAGTAGAGCCCACTTAATGGATGCTAATCTGCTAAATTTTAATTATATATTTTCTTTTGACAGTAAAAAAAATATACTTTGAATGTATTACTGTAACTCTTGAATCCTTGGCAATCAATAGAGTTTAAAATAGGGAGCATAAATATATCACATTTTTGCAAGCCTAGTTCAGTAGCCAAAATTATACTGCTTTGACTTTAAAAGTGTACCTTTTATGAAACATATGAAGGGAACTGAACAAAGCAAGTTGAATAGTAAGAGGGAACAAATTCATTATAAACACCAAGTAATTGAAATTCTATTCTTCAATCTAAAATAGATCAAGTATGTGGTTTGTTTGGATCTCCAGCTACACAAGGGATCAAAAAAAAAAAAAAAGCACAGAAGAGAGGAGAGATTCTGCATTCCTGGTGCCATAGTCCAGATTTTATACCTGAATTTTCTTCTTGGGAGCCACAAACTAAAAGGTTTATTTTGTGGATACTGGAAGCAAGTAGGGCAGCTTAACTAAAGAGAACTGTAAAGTAGTAATTGCCCTTAAATATTTACTTAATTACCAGTTACTGCCTTTGAGTTACAAAAAATTAGTAGTGAGATACTTCAGTGTCTTTTGGTAATCAAACTTCATCATAGACCAGTTTTTCTGTTGTATATTGCTTGCTAGGGAGACCCCAATTTTTATTTCTTTATAGGTCATTAAATCCTGACTAAGTTTTTCTTTAAAGTAGAATTTCGAAAACGTATGGAGTCCTAGTTGAGTTTGACAGACCTCCTCAATTAATTTTCTTTTTTTTTCTTCCATGAGGATTTGCTGATGTACCTGCTACAGTTAGTCCAGGCATTGAAATATGAAAACTTCGATGACATAAAGAATGGACTGGAACCTAGCAAGAGGGACAGTCAAGGTTCAATGTCAGAGAGTGTGACAACATCTGGAACTAATGGTGCAGAAATAGACAGGTAAGGAGATTATCCTCCTGTACTCAGCATTGCTGAGGCTGCACCTCGAGTGCAGTGTTCAGTTTTGGGCCCTGCACTACAAGAAAGACCTTGAGGTGCTGAAGCGTGTCCAAAGGAGAGCAGCAAAGCTGGTGAAGGACCTGGAGCACAAGTCTGATCAAGACCCGCTGAGGGAGCTGGGGTTTAACCTGGAGAAGAGGAGGCTGAGGGGAGACCTGATCGTCCTCTGCAACTACCTGAAAGGAGGTTGTAGTGAGGTGGAGGTCGGTCTCTTCTCCCAAGTAACACGCAGTAGGACAAGAGGAAATGACCTCAAGTTGCACCAAGGGAGGTTTAGATTAGATATTAGGAAAAATTTCTTCACCAAAAGGGTTGTTAACCATTGGAATGGGCTGCCCAGGGAGGTGGTGGAGTCACCATCCCTGGAGGTATTTAAAAGACGTGTAGGTGTGGCACGTAGAGACATGGCTTAATGCTGGACTTGGCAGTGCTATCTTAACGGTGGGACTCAATGATCTTAAAGGTCTTTTCCAACCTAAACAATTATATGATTCTATGAAGCTTAGATTTCCAGTAGAAAAGCAGAAAGCAGTAACATTGTAAGCCCTCAAATTTCTTTCTCCTCTTTAGGGACCATTGCATATTCAACATCCTATTTTATAATCTTAAGCGATGATGTAAAAAAAAAAAAAACCCCAAAAACCGAAACAAAACTAACCTCAGAGCTTTCACAGAATGTATTTCCTAAGTAAGAATGTTTGCTCTGTAAACTATCTGTGATCTTGAAGTTGTGGTCTTTGACTTTACTGCACGAAAGGAAGACAGCTTCTGGAGAACAGGAAAAACACTGGCACTATTTTCTCCTGTCCTTACAGAAGTTAGGATGTCTTCAATGAAGTTGTATGAGGCTTTACTTCGCACTTTCATCAAAGAATGTGAATCTAAAAGTCTGATCAGCCTGAAACGGAAATAAATTTCTTCCTGCTCCTGCAAAAGAAGGTGTAGGGAGGGTCCTGCGAATGTAAAGGAGCTGAGGAAGAACACTTTTTATTCTTGCAGGAATCAGAAAGAAAGGCTGAAATATCTAATTAATGTAGTGTTAAGCAAGGTACAGACAAACTTGGTTAACTGAAGTCTCCTGTGGATATTTAATACAAGTTTCCAGGATTTTTAGTCTTAAATTTCAATGTCTAATCTCTGTATCACTAGAGTATACTTTTTGTGTTACAAGTATACTGCTTTGCATTGATCTTACTGCTAAGCTGTAGAGTGGGTGTCCTGGGATGTATGGTGTATTTTAAGGCTGCAATGACACTTAGACATTAGTAGAGCTGTTTGATTACTTCCTTTCAGGTAAATTTAGTGTCTGATAATTTTACCTCGCAACCACTGGGTTTGTCTGCTCTGTTATGTATAATTGGATTCCAGAGACGAGTGCTTGCAGGTATTGTGTATTAGCAATTTCATCTTAAGAACGTTTAAAAAAAGCTTATCCTGAAAATGTGGATTTGCTAAATTCCCATCTATGTCCGCTTATTTTTTATGGAAGATGAAACAAAATGCTAAGTTTGATGTAAGTAAATGTCCTTCACAGCCATAAACTGTATAGCTATCCAGGCACAGATTTTTGCTGCTTTCAGGAACTGCAGCTGTCAAAGTTGCTGTTCATGCGGTTTGTTCTGAAACAGGGTTGAGATACTATCTTCAAAGATACTTCTCTTCTGGTTTTTCTGATTTTATTATGCTGTGGAAGTGAAATGCATTGCTATTTCCATGCATACCCCCTGCCTCCCAAGCAAGAACTTCGAATCATGCCAGTTACATGCTTTCCTTTATGTAGCTCCCAGATCATGAGTCCTGTTCCACCTGTTTCCTCACCACCTCTTACTTCTAAGACAAAGGAGCTTGCAGATAATGAAAACCTTGATGTAAGTCAAACGCTTTACCTTTTATTTTTGACACTTTTTTTGGTGACCCTAGTACTGACTTTAGTTTTTGTTTGTGAATATTTGAATCTTTCTACTGTATCTTGCTGAATACTTAAAATGCTCAAAGAGTATAAAAGTAAACTAAATGCTAAGAAAATAGCAACAGCTGAACTGAATGGTATTTTTACAGACCATCTGTTTATGTACACAGTCACACTATCCCAAATTGGCAGACTGGGCATTGAGTTCTTCATAAAATTAAAGTATTGTCCTTTAAAGGAGAAAATCACTGTGAAGGCTGTCACATGCTGAGTAGATACTGACAATTGCTTGTGTTTGAGGTGTTTTAAGGCAGATTTTTTAATGGAAAACAGTTTTAATCTCTGTAGTCTGTTCTTCCTGTAGCCATATTCTTTGCTATAGGTGTCAGTTTTTTGAACCTAAATGAGACACTGTTGATTTACATCTGCCAAGGATTATACTTCATTTATACCACAAGTAGAAGAAGAATAAGAATGAGACTGGAGGGAGGGACAGATAGAAGGTAAAGACAGTTTGAGGGAATCTGACTTTGATCTAATGTGCAGTTAATTGGTCTTTGAACTAAAGATCCATTACATGTTGCAAATCTTCCTTTTTGAGTCTCAGTGCTGCATAGAAAATATGCTCGAATTGAGCATATCATTAAAGATACACAGATTTCTTGTTAGCTGCTTTTTCAAGGTTTAATATTCCAACTAAATGCTGTGTATCCTCTGCACATTTTTTACTTTATGTTAAAATGTAGAACATCTTAAAGAGTTTAGATCTTCTGAATGCGAAACATGGTAGTAAATCCCTTTTAAGCTTGAATCTTACAGCAGGGGATAGGAGGAAAGTGTAATATACTGTAAATAGAAAATTTACATTAAAAGTTTATTGTTGAAGAACATCATGTACTTTTGACGTGTTGCTAAATATATTACTGTAGTAGCAGACCTTTTTTTACTTGCAGTGTTGTTACTGGATTTGAAGTAATGTTAAAACTAATATGATTTAAATATTAGGTTGGATTGGATTCAGATTTTAGAAGGGAGTGTATCTCTCAAAACTCCCTACATTTAGTTGGGGTTTTTCCTTAACTTTTTTCTCTCTTTAAGTGCTTAGACTTCATTAGAACTTAATTTTGCCTTTCTTAATCCCTTTCAGCAAGACCTTTGCACTTTCTTGATATCACGAGCATGCAAAAATTCCACGTTGGCAAACTACTTGTACTGGTATGTTAGAAACTATTTATTCATACTGTATCAATGCCCAATTGAAATCAAAGTTCTAATGCCCAGAAGGATGCACAGCAAAAAATGGCCTGTCTTGAGAATCTCAGGTTTCTCTCAGGATGAAGTAGTCAATTTAAAACAATAGGCATTTGAACAGAGTAATTGGTAAAAGGAGGGCGCAGGTTTTTAAAATGCACAAATATGTTTTACTGTTACACAAAAGAAGGTGATTTGTAGGGCATTCAGTACAGTGTTAAAAAAAAGCCCAGCTATAGTTTATAAATTGTCATTAAAATCTTTTATAGTGGTGGGGAGGAGATAAAGTTTGTCCTGTGCTCTGCTTTTCTGTTTGATTTGTGTTTATAGTTTTTGACAGTGTTAGCTAGAATATTTAAGTTATGCACTTCAGTATTAATCAAGAGTGTACTTTCTGAAGGTTTATAAAGCAGTAATTATTTTGTGCTAATCTAATTATTTTTTTAGATTCCATTTGTAGTTATGTTATGAGCACAAACAAAATGTCATTGCAGTTGTGTGCTTTCTTAGGGGGAAACTTTAGTTCTGAATAGTTCATCTAGGCAGTGGAGAGGTAACATTACTTAGCCAAGGATCTTGTCTCACTTCAGAGGTTTAAGAATTAAATTAGATGGCTAAACTAGTCATCTGCATGCCTTCTGAGTAAGTATTTGCAGATAGCAATTATCTCCTTTGAAGAGAGCTGAGATGAATAGAGCTGTACTCTGAAAATGTGATGTGAACGTCTATTAATGTACATACATATTTGCGCATGTGCACAACACGTACAACTATTTACTTGTATGTACACATGTATTTTAAAATAGCGAAGTTAAGTGCCTTTTACATAGCTAAAGTCAAATGATTCTCACTTGTATCCTTTAAAGATGTATCTAATAATTAGAAATACTAATACACATGATCATATGTTAATATGTGATTGATATTAACTGTAGATAAGTCATGAATCGGGAACAGGGTGTGATATGTGACTTAAACCTACCAAAATGTTCTTATAAAATTCTTAAAAGAATCCTAACCTATCCTGAGATTAATTCCATTTATAAGTGTCTTTTTATTATTTCATTATTTTTTCGATAGCTTGAATTTAAGTTATTTAAGTGCGTGATTAATTATGGTTCCTGATTGTACATACTTCTGTGTGGCCAAAGATAATGTTTGGCTTCGGAAAAGTACTATTAAATTTAAATGGTTAAAATAATTGCAGGCAGAATTGATGTGAGTAGAAGCCAAATACTTGGCCTAATCAAATATTCTTCATTAAGGTAAGCTTATTTCTATCACATTGATAGAAACTATGCACTTACATTTTGGCAATATCTCAGACCTTTAGTCTTCAGAAAGTGGAAACATCCAGAACTCTGAAATTTTGGACTTAAAAAAAAAAAAACAAAAACACCAAAACCACAAAAACAAAAAAAACCCCAAAAACTCACAAAAAAAACAAACCCCCCTCCCCCCCCAAAAAAAAACCAAGACCCAACAAACAAACAAAACCCAACCAACAAAATAAGCCCCCCACCAAACCAAAAACCCAGTCAATATCTTCTTTTTCTTTCCAGACATCTCAATTTCTCAGTGACAAAATACAGAAGTTGCAGCCACTGTTCGAGCTGACATAGCCATAAATCTCTTGACTGCTGATCAATTGCTTGTTTCTACTATCCAGACACAGCGTGCACCTAAAAGAATCAATGGGAAAAGTACAATGACCCATGAAAATCAAACCTCCTGCTTGTTCAGTTGTCATTGTAAAGCTATCCTATCCTTTAACAGTGGCTACAGAAGTCAGTGCTACTACTTTTTTCTGTCTCTTCTTTGGAGGTATGAGACACCTAGCCAAGTATGAAGCCTTACTTTCACTTTTTGTTTGAAGATAGCTTTGAGAAAGTGTCTGGGGCTTTTAACAAATGAAGGTGAAAATGGCATGTTTCAATTCATTACTTCCTGTTTCCCTTGAAGTTTTGGTGCACAAACTTCGTAAATATGGACTTACTTTTGTACACATATGACTGCAACCTAATTTTGTCACTTTAGTGAGGGAACGGGGTAGAACAATGTATTAACTAAGTCCAAGAAGTGATCTTTAGTTACAGATTTCATTGAGATAATACTCATGGAGTAAGTTACGTATGCCTTATTTTAATATATGTAATATTGTTTATTTATAAATAAGACTAGTCAAACCTGATCAGCTGCAAGGGACAGTCCTCTAATCTTGTGCCCTAGTCTTTCAGTTGCAAAGAGGTTCTGCACAAGTGCATAAGGAATGAGTAATTCTAGCTGTCAGCATGAAGTCCAAGCGTGTTTGTTGAATGTGGAGAGTCATTTTTGAATCCAAATGCAGTGTTTGAAAATAGAGTGGCTTGCTAATTTTTTCCTTTTTTTAATAGTGGGGTTATGTTTTTACTGGGTAGTACTAGGAGATACATTGATCAACAGAAAGAACAACTTCGGTGCATAGCTACTTTTTGCTTGTCAGTGCTGTGAATAGAAATAAGCACAAAAGCATTCCAAACACCTGCTTAACATATCAAAATAAATTTTCAGTATACCTGTCCCAGATTATACTGTTTCGGTTTTGGTCCTGAATCATAATTTTAGACATGGAAACTTATTTTGGAATGTAGACTTTGCAGAGCTACTTCAGGACCAATACTGTCTCTTCTACTGTTGCTAATGCTAAAATAGGGAACAGGTGGGGTGAGATTCTTTTTTTGCAAGTGTACTTGAATAGCAAGTTTGCAGCCACTACGTTATGTAGAGGGTAGTAGCACAGGGAAATGCCTACTCCTCCCATGTGTACTGTTGGATTGGAGTGTTCAAATGATTTGGACTTCTGACTTGTCCCATTTCAGTGATGCCGCTTCACTGTAAGTGAAAGACCCCAGAAACTTTGATAGCCACTGCTGATGCAAGTGGGAATCTGTGACTGTGCAATTTTTGAAGAGTTCACTTGCTGGTTGAGATAGAGATCTCATTCAAAGGTCAACTTTATCTTTAATTCCAGGCCTATAGTATAGGGCTGCTGTATTTAATTCAAATTGTGTAGCACCAGAGCACAGCATAACTTGGGTTGGTTTTATGCTGCAGGTATGTAATAGTGGAGTGTGAAGACCAAGACACTCAGCAGAGGGACCCAAAGACTCATGAAATGTACCTAAATGTGATGAGAAGATTTAGTCAGGCTTTGCTGAAGGTAATGGCTCTGTGTAAGGAAATACATAGTAGTTTGGGATAGTCATTCTTTAAAAAGGCACAGAGGTCTAGGAGGACGACATTTTTTATGTCATATGTGTTGAAACTTCAAAAAAACTTTCGCTTTGGCGTGAAGTTTTGAGTTTGTGGTAAACCAAAGGAACTACTTAAAAGGAAAAGAACATATTTCCTCTGTTTTATTGCTTGTTCCTGTTAATAACATGCTAGACCTAAAATATTGTGTCTTGTGTAGTCAGTGTATTTGATTTATTATTTCTTTATTGGAAACGCTTGTCCTTGCAGTGCAAATTGAGACAGACCTATCTGTTGAATTCACAAACGATGTTGTTCTGTATATCAGCAGCAGAGGGCGCTGGAGCAGCAGGTTAAAAAAGCAAAACTGAAAAAAAGCTTTTGTGAGTTGCAAACTGAAATTTATAGCAAATGTGCAATGTTTCCCGATTTTCATGTGTCTTGCACTTCATATTAATTCTGGTTTTAGGGACATTACTCAAATCTGACTCTTAGTTTCATAAGAGTATTACACGTGCTTATCCTTACTAACTTATTTTGGCTGTGTGAATAGGTTTGTTATGCATGACTGTTCACCACTGAAATTGTTGATGCAAATTGAAGTGCACTGGTAGGTCAGATAATTGATTGCCAGCTGTGGTGATTCTGGTTGTGTATTACAGAAAATACCTTTCAAATTGACAGGAAATTGATTGTTATTCACTTACCTCTTAAAAGTCCAAAGGTCTAAGAATAAAGGAATAATTTCTAGATAAAATAATTACAGAACAAAGAACTAATTTTGTTTCTTTTAATTCACTTAGGGTGATAAGTCTGTCAGAGTTATGCGTTCGTTGTTGGCAGCCCAGCAGACATTTGTAGATCGGCTGGTTCATGTAATGAAAGCAGTGCAGCGTGAAAGTGGGAATCGTAAGAAAAAGGTAACTGAGGAATTGGAAAACTTATCTCTGGCTCGAATTTGACAATAAGAATGCTAGCTTTTCACTAAAAACTTTTAGCACTAAGATTTGTAACAGATGTTCATCTGTCCTGTAATAATGTTAGCTAACTTTAAACAAACTTTGGAGAAGTTTAGATGGGTCAAAGTTGCAAAGTGTTCTGAAATATTGTAGATAAAAAACAGAAGAGGGCCTCCAGAAATATCTTGGGAGATTTTGGCAAAAGGAAGATACAAGAATAATTGAATAATTGTTAATTATAACAGTGGACAAGTTGTGGGGGACTTGGGAAGGTAGCAAATGTTATTGTGGTGTGAGAATTATGCCAAGATAGATAATGAAATTTGACTAGCAGCAAACTTTTATTTGTTTTGAGAGCAGCAAAACTGTTCTTTTGTAAGTTGTGTGTTTAGCAGAACTTTGCCTTCTATTGTGTCTTGAGGAAAAGGTTTTCTATCATAGGTGCATTTTAGGAAGCTTTGTCCTTCTTAGTTAAAATATTTTAAGTGAACTTGACAGACGGGTATGGGGAGGAAGCAGGAACACCGAAGGGGTTTCTATTCTATATATTTTCTTTTCCTCTGGCACACATCAGTATTTTTAAACATGCATTTTTCGGTGTAATGATTTTTGTCACCGTCTTTCTTTCAATCTATGGGGTATATTTGTGCAGGAAAATTAAACACTGAAGTGTGGTGTCATTTTTATGAAATTTTGTGAATATTCTAAGTATTGGTAATAAAGGTGTAATCACTAAAAGAGGAGGAGGGCTTTTCAGTTCATAAGAATGTATTTCCTGTTTGTGCAATACACTGGTAGTGTTCTGTCATATATTCTTTTATAACTGCTAGGATATTTCTGTAAAAGTAAGAGAAACATAACTTTGATTTTTGCATTAGAATCTAGCTAGCAGCAATTAACCACTAGAATTATTCTGAACAGTAGTGGACTACCTTGCTGTGTGTTTATGCCTGTTATATTTAGCAGGGGAAAAAAACTAGAGACTTATGTGTATTCAACCTTTATTATGTAGCGCACCAAGTGTAAAGTACTCAAAAATTGACTAGTATTGTGTTTCTGGTAATTACAGATGTAGGAACATAGAGCAAGCCCTGAAATCAGATCTGTGCAAGCTGTTGGCAGTTTGGTTCATTGGTGACAGGGGGTCTCCTTGAGTTCAGGGGTTTAAAGGATCAGAGGTGAAGACTTGAATCGGGTTTCTGAAACAGAGTTAACATTTGATACTAGTATGGAAAACAAATCATCCTGCTACTTGTGCAGGCAATTTAGAAATAATTTTTTGTAAGACTATGATATCTGACAGTTACAAAATTGCTTGACTATACTCAGACTAGGTGGAATATCTGCTTCCTTGTTCAGATTACTGTAAATAGAGAATTTTTATTTCACTGGATTTTAAGAGTGAAATTTTGATTTTTTTTTTTAAAGAGTAAAGAATTGAATAAATTGGAGATTTATTATGTCCTTTGTTAAAAGACTTTTTAACTGTTCATATATACTTAGTATGTGAGTTGTTTGTTTGTTTGTTTTTTTTTAAAACAAATTTTCATTCTTCTTTCAGAATGAGAGGCTTCAGGCGTTGTTAGCAGATAATGAAAAGATGAATTTAGCAGATATGGAGCTTATTCCACTTCCTCTGGAACCTCAGGTGAAAATTAAAGGGATAATCCCTGAAAAAGCCACACTCTTCAAGGTAAATGAGATCTTCTCTATATCTGAAATACAAACAAATCCTGTGAGCACTAAGCTTGGAAATATCAGGTGAAAGATCTAAAGGGTCTGACATAGTCGAGGCAAAATGTAATGTAACGTGCTCTTAAAGTGGTTAAACAACTCTTTATTTTCTTTGTGAAACTTTCTTTTTGAAGTTAATGTGTAAACTTTACAGCAACTTTAATACGAGTGATACAATTTATAAAGTTTATGAAGTCCCCAAGCTCCAAGCATCATTCCTAGGTCAGAATTTCTCTGAAGTTTAGTTAGACTGTGTTTAACAGGAATACCACTTATGATGAAAATCATACAAATCAAGTCAGGTGTGCGGCATTTCATCTAGATGTATATGTCTATTCCACTGCAAAATGGTAAATTGGTAGAGACTAGAAAGCAATAAGGTGGTCCATTTCATGGGCTAACAGATAGGTCCTGTATCCCTGTAATTGGTAAGTACTTAAATCAATCCATAGCAGTTGTTTGTGATCATATGACCATCCCTTAATCTAGTTAATAAACAGTCAAAATGCTATTGAAAGGACTGGGGTTATTTTGCTTCCTATACTACTTGGAATGTAAGGTATTGCCTGGAATGTAAGTTATTACCTGTGTCCAGTCATGTACAACCTCTTTATAAATTTACTTTCAATTCATACAGGTGACTGTGATTTAATTTTAAGATGACCAAAATGTACTTTATAAATCAGGCCTGTGTCTCGGAGGCATTCTCTGCAGTTAAACATAGAAGCTGCTGTGACAACTGGTGTTCATCCATCACCTCTACTAGGTCATAAATTTATTACACCCAGTAGTTTCAGACTTTGACAGGCTGCTTGTTGACTGTGACATAATTTGCGTTTACTTAAAATCAGAGGTGAACATTTTTGCATAGTTTTCTACCCAGCTTTGGCTTGCTTCTTTATATACCAGTTAGTCTCTTTGAAGAGCACGCTTCTTGAATTGCATCTCAGGTTGGAAGCAACATTGGAAAGATTTTGTTGTGAAAACAAGGTTTTGCAAAATTCAGACAACTTTTAGTCTGAATATAATTTAGGGGTTGAGGGAAGAATGTTGACAAAAAGACTGCTGGAACAGCAACTAAATATTTGCTATCAAGAATAGTAACTTAACTTGATCAGGACAAAATCAAGTCAGGTAGTCTTCTACGTATTGGTCTATGTATTAACAATGTAGAAAATTTAGGACCAGAACTGTGAGATTTAACTTGTTTCGAAATCAGAGATGGTTTCAGTTCTGATTCTGAAAGGTTAGAGATTTCCATTTAACTTCTCATTCCGTACTATGGGATAAAAAACAAATCCAAAGAGGGAAGAATGACTAATTTGTGGTGCTCTTGGATATCACCTGACAGCTTTTATAGAACTATTTAAAGAATCTTTTTTCCTTTATTTGTAGGACTTAATAATTTTGAAACATTCATTGCATGTTGTCACTGTTTAAGGCTGGGCTGGTGTTCAAAGTGGATGGCAGATTGCTCTCTGTTAACCCTGTCCTTTCCCAGAAGGGGAAGGAGAGGAGAAAAGGGAGAGAGACTTATGGGTTGGAAAGTTAAAACAAACTTTAATAAAACGGTACCAATGAAAAAGAGTATAAATAATATTAAAACTAATACTACTAATAATAGAAATAGAAATGTACAAAACCCATACTGATCTTCCTGATGATGACTGTGGGACCATGTGCTGCACCATGGCAGCTTGCAGTGCTCATGCAGCAGGGCAGGCATCCAGATGTCCTGGACTGGACTGCACAAGAGACAGGAACTGGATTCAGGGTTGCATGGATCAGGGTCAGAGGGCAGGAGAGTGAGCAGACTCCCACCAGGATGCCGACCATGAAGGAAAGAGGGCGCTGACCCCCGTGATCCCTGAGCTTTATACCGAGTATTCACATGGGTGGGATGGAATACTGCATTGGTCAGTCTTTGGTCACCTGTCCCCTCTGCAGCTTCCTGGGGGTGCGACCCCATGAGGAGCCCAGCGGAGCCCAAGAGAGCCTACAGGGAACAAGCACAGACACATGCACCTTTCTGCATAACAATCCCGCTCCTGCCCCAACAGCAACTGCAGACATTAACCACCATCAACTCTGAAAGCAGGCACTGCCTGAAACCTGTAGTCAGCTTCAGAAAGTGCAGTTACTAAGAAAACTCAACTGAAGGAAAAAAAAAAAATCTACTGAAGGGAGAAATGGTCCTGTTTCAGTCAAACCAGGACATTCCACCTCTTATGCCATACCATTCATGTCTTACTCGGTTTACTACTGTTTTTTCCGAACTCCAATTAATTATATATACTTATTATACATATATACAGACATTAGTTGATGATTGGGGGTTTCCATCTATCATAGCAGTCTCTCACAGAAGGAGAAACGGTGTGAGATTCAGCATGGTTTGTGCCCATGGGTTGTGAGTTAAAGGTATCAACATCAAGGAGGTTACTGGGCGCCACTTGTTGAAGCTAGCTGCAGTTGTCATCACCACGGTGTTAACCTGAAAGACACTTACTGAATACTCTTAGTGTTATGTACAACTTAACATCATACAGTTCAAAACTGAGCATTCTCACCTCGAATCAAATCCCCTTGAGGTACACATTGGACTTCACCATCCTTCAACATTACCCACCAAGTATGTCCATGCCCTTGTGCAAAAGCAATCGCACGAATGGGTTTGACTTTGCCCAAAGCAGGAAAAACCCAGACATTTTTCTCTAACATACTCTTTCCATGCACCACAGGGACTTCATCCCCTTCTACAGTATGTAGAGGGTATGACTGAGCAGGGCAAGCTTGATTGATGGGTCCCCTGGTGATAACTGTCCAGGTGGCTTGTGTCAAATGTTTATCCCGATTTTTAAAGGTTCCATCACCCATTATTGTTAGTGTGATCTTTAACAAGCCATTGTACTGCTCAGTTTTCCTTGGGGCTGGTGCATGATAGGTAATGTGGTATATCTATTCAATAACGTGTTCTTTGGCCCAAGTGCCTATGAGATTGTTTCAGAAATGTGTCCTGTTGTCTGACTTGATTCTTTCTGGAGTACTGTGCCACCACAAAACTTGCTTTTCAAGGCCCAGGATAGCGTCCGGGTGGTGGCATGGGGCACGGGATATGTTTCCAGACAACCGGTGGTTGCTTCCACCATTGTGCCACATGGTGTTTGCCTTGGCACGTTTGTGGGAGTGTAATATAGTCAATTTGAGAGGCCTCCCCATATTTTAGCTGTCATCTTCCATACCACAGAGGCTTTAACCGCCTGGCTTGCTTGATTGCAGCACATGTTTCACATTCATGGGTGACCTATGCAATAGGTGCCTATGGTTAGATCCACCCCTCGATCACAAGCCCA
>NW_009615049.1:0-8331 GCF_000690535.1 Cariama cristata
TCACTTGTGGACCATAAGAGAGCCAGCGGCGACCTTGGTTCCCACAGCAATAAGTACAAACATTACCTTGGTAACGCCTGTAAACATCAAGTGTTATCACTTCTAAGAGCAGATGCTGTCTGAAAAACATGTAGTCATCTTCAGAAAGTGCAGTTACTTAGAAGACACTTAACCGAAGGAAAATCTAATGAAAGGAGAAATGTTCCCATTTTAGTCAAAACCAGGACAGAAGGTCGTTCTTGGAACAGGGCTAACGCTTTATTTTCTCAGATAAGTTCAAGGCCAAGTTTGGGTTGCAGAGCCCTGACATGTCTTACTAAAACATATCCCAGTGAATCCAAATGCATGTATTAGCTAGGGAACTTTTTATATTACACGGTGAGCAAGATGCAAATATTTGACTACAGAGATAGAGAGGATTAGTCATGGAGAGAGCAAGTTTTTTTGCTTCATGTATTTCTATTTCAGGAATATTTATTCTATATTTCTGAGTAGTTTGGGGCTTATAACTTATTCATAATGAGTTGTGTGTACCTGAATGGGTGTAGCATGGCCAGACCTTCAACAAGAGGAGGTTGAGCCACCTTAAGGAAACCTCTGAGCAGTCTCCTGGCAGAACTGAGCATGGTCTATCCTCATTTGGCACAGGGCTGGCCTGGGGCCCCAACATACCACGTTGCGCCCTGGAGAGACCTTAGTGGCTCTCAGTCTGCAACTCAAAGAGAATTGCCAGGGTTATGTCAGTGGTAAGGAGGAGCCCAAGGTACTCCGGTGGACTTGTTTAATGGAGTGGGTTGTTCGCAAACAGCCTTTAACTGTTCCATCATTAGCACCACGCTATTCTAGTATAGTGGATAGTCAAGCTCCATGATGAATAGCTAAAGGAAGGAGAAGCTGAGAAGCATTTTATTTGATAAAAATATACAGTTAAAATGCAAAGGTCCTAGATCTTCATTTAAAGGTGGGATTTCAAACATGAATGCAATGGGGTAAGGCGTTGTTTTGTATCTTTGTTCTGTTGTTATATACTTTCCCACTTACTTGCCTATAGCATGTGTGTTCACCCTTACTGTTCACATTTCATGTTTATTTTTAAGCATAAGTGAAGAATGTTTCTCTTTTCTAGTCTAACACCTATGCTTCCTGTTATAAATAATCACTTGCAAAACACCTTGTGAGTCATTATTTGTGCTACTAATAAACTTGCAAGCAAGGCAGTGTTGAAATGCATGGAAAATGTTAAGGTTATAAATCTTTTGCGTTAGTCTTTGCCATGAAAGCAATCAAATTACTAAAACTGAGAGCTAGAGGCAAAAATGCAGAGGTCGTTAATTATCGTTCTCACTAGCTGCCTGTTAGGTAACTTGGACTCATAGGACACCGGTAAGTGTGGTGGGGTGCAGTGCTATTCAGTGCCGCTCTGCCCAAGCCTCCGCTGCCTTCTGCCGGTCTGCGCCAGCTCTCAAACCGCTCTGGGGCATCAAGTGTGGAGGTACATCAAGAAAGCTGTGAGGAGCATGCCTTCACCATAAATCACGTTTTCTAGCTCCTGTCACTCTAAAAGTGGACATGTCGGATTACCTGGGCCATTTCAGATCAGTCGTCTTTCCTCTGGAATGGAGCGCTTGTGCTATTCAGGTTATTAGAAAGAATCATGTCCTCCTGCTCTGCTCAGTTGAAGATGCTTTTTTTAATTAGATACTTTAAGTTCCAGTTGCTGGAGAGTTTAAAGCACAATAAGGAAGAAGGAAGCAGAATAGGAATAAATCCAAGTTTAAAATAAAGTTAATTGTATTATAAAATTATTTAATTGTCATCTGACAATTAAAGTCCAGAACTGAAAAAAAAAATAATAGAGGAAGTCCTGAGTGTCCCCAAGTTTATATTAGTCTGGGCCAAATTTCGAGCTCCATGCAGTCCTTAGGAAACTGGATTTTGGTTTAGCCCGGGTTGCCTTCTGGCAATGTGTATCAATGAATAAGATACTCATTTTAGAACAAACGCATCATGTTTTACCAGCAAAAGGTATGGCCATTCATCTCCAACAGATTTGTACTGTGTGGCAAGAGGGAGAGTCATAGAATCATAGAATGGTTTGCGTTGGAAGGGATATTTAAAGGTCAACTCGTCCAACCCCCCTGCAATGAGCAGGGACATGTTCAACTCCATCAGGTTGCTCAGAGCCCCGTCCAACCTGACCTTGAATGTTTCCAGGGATGGGGCATCCACCAGCTCTCTGGACAACCTGTGCCAGTGCCTCACCAGCCTCATTGTGAAAAATGTCTTCCTTATATCTAGTCGAAATCTTCCTTCCTTTCGTTTAAAACCATTACCCCTTGTCCTTTTGCAACAGGTCTTGCTAAAAAGTCCCTCCCCAGCTTTCTTGTAGGCCCCTTTAGGTACTGGAAGGCAGCTCTAAGGTCTCCCCAGAGCCTTCTCCTCTCCAGGCTGAAAAACCCAACTCTCTCAGCCTGTCCTCAAAGGAGAGGAGCTCCAGCCCTCGGATCATCTTCATGGCCCTCCTTTGGACTCTCTCCAACAAGAGAAGAGATCTTTCTCTTTGTAGGTGGTGCTATGATCGCCAGGCAACACCCTTCTGAAGACTGCTGGAAGTAAAAGTTCATACCATGCCAGGAGACCTGAAGACAGTGTTGTTCCCAATGGACTTCATCCTTACTGCAGCTGATTGAAGCAAACTGTACTTTTGCCCCTTGAAAGGTCAAGTGAACCTGTCAAGAAATATAATAAATGTAATAATTATTGTAAGAGGAGCCACGGAGGTTCTGGCTTGAAATTTCCCAGTTGTAGCTCTCCTGCACTCCCAGACCGTGACTGTTACTGGAGCGCTGGGAAGCCTGCCGGTGCATGCGGCATGGCACAGCCCGAGTTCTGCTGTGGGCAGGCGGTGAGGGACAGCAAGGGGTGGGGAATGGCCACCTGCCAGGAGTGGGGACAGATGAAGGGGACAAGGGACAGAGAGAGAAATTGGTCAGAGAAAATGATGAAGGTACCTTTTCAAGAAATTTATCTTCTGGTATTTTCTCTGGGGCAAACATTTTGATTTTGATGAATCTGCTGCTTTCCACCAGCTGAAGGAGCTTGCTCGTCACGTTTGGAGATGGCCGCAGTGCTCAGGTAAATGTCCTCAAGGACATTTGTGTCTTTTGAAACACACTATGACCAGTGCCATGCGAAGGGTGCGGTGACTGAAAGGCATGTGGTCACGGGAGACGTTTGCTTGGGTAATGACCTCTGGGTAATGACCTCACAGAGCAATGGGGTGATACCTGGGCTGCACCAAGAGCCTAAAGAAGTGTTAACAGCAGAAGAAACTGAATTAAGTATTTCAAGAATGGGAAGACTAGCCTGTTTAATTGTGTTACAATAAGTGCAACCACGAAGAACTATAGTTTTAAGTAATCAGAAAGTAGCGAGGTTGGCCTGTGAGACTTAAGCTGGGCAGAAAGACAGTGGGGAAGAGAACTGAACAAAGATATGTCGTAAGTTCAAGTCAGTGACTCCATGATGTCTGAGGAAAGACACACAAATGCACGATCACAGAGTTTTCATTTCTAGAGCTTTTCAAGTACTTCAGTGGTACAAACTTTGTCCTTTGTTTGGTGTCACCTAGTAATTAATCAGGCAGAGAAGTACCAGAGATTAAACAGACTCTTTGTTAGTGCAGGGTACGTGAAAAGGGCGGCAGGGTTTTAAAGAGCACTTGAAGGGAATGCTGCTTCAATTGGGTTTGTTAAGCAAAAGAAAGTTTTTCCACTCAAATTTTCCCACTTAAATCCCTATACTAAATACTTAGCTGAAGACAAGCAATTAAACTAGCACATACTGTGTTGTTTGTAGTGACACAGAGCTAAGTCATGTACTCTGTGGATTTTTAATAACAATTTCTTTGCTAATCTGAAAGCAACATGCACGTGCTGTAAGGTGCTCTAAAACTCTGCATCTTAACTTCAGCACATGATCTTTTTGATCTATGCCTGTTTACAAATTCAGCCTGACCTGAGCATCATCTCTCCCAAGAACACGGGCACAACCACAGCATTACCTAGTTCATTGTATTTTTAGTGTGTCCATCATGGCTGCTTGCCCACTTTATTGTTTTCGACAGAATAAACTCTGTTGATGAGGAATAAGCTGTAAATGTAAATGATCAAAATGTCTGCTGGCTCGCACTGAGGACACCCGCGGTACGCTGTATTGACAGCCAGAGCTTGAGTGAGAGTGCCCGGAGTGGAAGCGATAAGGCCAGCTGGGACTCCAGCTCACTTTTGGCTACAAACGACAATATGACGGCAATGAATTATTGTTTGAAGTATCCTTTGCTATTAAAGTTTTCAAGCAACAAAATACAGATGCAATAAATAAAAGCCGTGTAAGCTAAAGCCTCCCATAGTCCTAAAAGTCAGAATTTTCTAGGTGATCTGCATAGAATGAAAAAAAACATTCGAGTCTTTTAAAGTAGTAGTGGCTTCAAAGTCCCTAAGTACTTGGAAGCCTAATATTTAGTCAGCATTAAAAAGATAAGCTAGGATACATACAGCTGTTAGTAAAAAATCTGTGTTTCCCTTGATCATTATTTAGGCAGCGATTGCTTTAAGTTTGTAATTCTATTGTAAGATTATTTTTTTTTTTACAAGAAATAGCCTAGTAAATTCTAGGGCTGTCCCTTCCTGTGGTTCGTTGGTTAGGGACCAGTTCAGTCAACCAGATAAACATATACTTAAGGACATGTGGAAGAGCTGCTGAGTTAACACATGGCTGTGTCCCAGGAGTTAGCTCTGCTGGCTGAATGTGTATAGCAAACCTAGCACTATCCAGTCATTTCTCAGAAAACATTTACAAACTAAAGGGTTTTTAGGACTTTCAGAAGCAACTAGATGGATATATAGCTTCTAGAGCGTATTGGGAAAGAAAGGTGAAGCTTTGGTAAGAGAGGGAACTTCTGTTTGCAGGTTAAAGCAGTATGATCTGTGGTCACTGTTGTCAGTTGAAAGATATTTTGGAGATGTATTTCTTGAAATCACCTGGAAGTTTACAGCACTTCATTACAGCACAGCATTAATAAGACACCTAATGCCTCTGATGGGTACTTCCATGCTGCTGTCAAAGCTATAGGGAACTTTCAAAGTGGAACAATAGTCATTATGGGACAGACAAGGAGCGTTTTCCTCATTTTTTGTGTTTTTTTTCTGCTCATTGACACGTATTATACTTTTGTTAATATATAGATTTGGTGAGAAAAAAATTAAGCAATTAAGATTGAGTCTTTTTATCCCTAATGATGTCTAGATGAATGTTAATAACTGTGTGCAGATTTAGTTAAGACTTACTTAATTGTAGAGCTCTGATGCACCAATTCAGCCACTAGAAACTTATTTTGTGCGACTGATGTGGTCCAAAATCACTGCTGTAGCTGTTTTCAGTGACAGACCTGTGTGAAATTACCACAGGAAAAAGTGTTTCAAGAGCCATCACTCAAGAAATAATTCATAGGAGAACTTGCATTTCGTTTCCCATTGTCATGAGAAAATTAATTCTTACTATCTCAATCAGAGCTCCTTGTTTAGCCTACCTTTCTGTGAACTACTCTGAATTATATAAAAAACCCCCACCCTTCTATTCTTTTTTGTCCCTAGCCAGCATATCTAGGAGTTGCTACGTTTCTGATATTCTCACATTTTTCACTATCTTAATCTTGTTAATCCCCAGTCACTTCGTAGCCTTTTTCTTTGTGCTACCTGGCACACCCTGGGTAGAAGCAAATACAAGGTCATGATTTTACTTGTCTCTGACTTTCTGAGCCTGTAAGCAGATAATTTTTGCACAAGGCAGATGGTTATTATATCCTTTGCCATAATAATAATAATATGATTCATCCTTAATTCTTCATCCTTAATTCTCTTACTTTTCATCTCAGCCTCGGTACATAATTTTGGAGTAATGAAGCATGCAAGTTCCCAGGTTGTTCCACCACTATAAGGCCCTATCATAAATTTGACAGTTAAAAAAGATATTCCACATGTGCCTCATTACATAAATAATTGATCATCTTTATTGTAGGTATTATATTGCATGGTGTAAAACACACTTTCTTGCTTTAGACTCTGAACGATGGATAGAATACAATCCCCGTGGATAGAAATGCACCTTGTTTATTCCAAACAACAAACAAACCAGCAGCCGTCCTTCCACAAAGAACTGATATCCCTTTAAGATCTGAAATTTGGAGTAAATCTTTACCATGTCATAGTAGGATTTGCTAGGTTGATTAGGCTTGAGATTCAGGATCAGAAAAACAGAGATAGTAAACACACGGAGTCAGAGCTTCACCTAAATATGTCAGAGCCATATTTAAAAACTTGTCAAAAAAAAAGGTTTGTGTCCAGATCCTCAGCTGGTATGAATCAGAGGACTTGGCAAATAGGAAGAATTATGGAAGCTTTTTCATTGTCTGCTAAAATGTGATCTATATTACAAATTCTGTCTTCCTACAAACAACATCCAGTCTCTACCGAGGCAGTGTTATTTCACCCTGGAGGTGCTCACAAGGAGAGGAGCATAACATCAGTCTTTGGTCGCTTACTGCGCTTTGTAGGCTGGTCAGCGCGTGCAAATGCAAGAAGCACTTTAGGGTCTTTCAAATATGTCTGCACGAGTGGATTTCCCATCACTAAAACATTTGTCCTGGTAAAGTGCTGGGGATCTTCCTTGCCAAGGACCATGGAAGTCCATGGGACACCTGTCTTGCGTACAGTCTCAACAACTACCTTGGCTTTGTTCTTAGGAACTGTAACTTAATCTCTTTCTGTCAGGCTTTGTCATGCCACTGAATGAGAAAGTTAGTTAACTCGCTAACATGCCCACACGCAGACACTCCGACACGCACTCTCTTTGAGGTGTTAAAGTCAGGTTTTTGTATGACTAGGTAAGAGTGACCTGAAGGCACTGCTTTGTGGGATCCTGCAGCCAGCGGGTTCATGGCTGCCCAGTGGAAGGATTCCTGAAAAGCTTCCCGTGGCTCCCTACCACCAGACTCACTACCTGGTGGGTAGAGAGTTGGTGTTGCAGATCTCCTTTTTGCAACTTACGGCAGAAATTTCCATCTCTCTTCCTTCCAAACACCTAGGTGTTATCCTGATTGCTTTCTCCTCTGCCTGCCTGACACTCCCAAAGCTCTTCTAGGTGTGCACTTACGTACCTGTTTGTGTAAAATAGTATTCTCTTCTTTTTAACAAAACCAGTGTGATTCAGTGTGATCTGTTGGCTTCATGTGGTTTATGGTGCAGGGTTCCATGAAAAGTGAACTTGAACTTTAGTTCACAACCTCTCCGTAGGGACTCATTTTCTTTTCTATATAATATGCCATAAAATGCTATATAAAATCTAAGTTGCAAGTTAATAAGAAAAATCTTGCACAGGAAGAGGCTTTATCCACCCACTGCAGCCTGTCTAAAGAGATAGTTCAAAGCCATGTATGTGGACGTAGACAGGATGTGTGAGTGTGAGTAGGAAACAATTCCTCCCTGTCCAGCAGATCCATCACCTTTACTTCTCTTACTTATTGTTCAGATGTATTGCTGCAGCCCAGTTAATACATAAGTCAATACATTACTCAATCAGACATAAAGAGACCCCAGGAAAAAAAAAAAAGGAAAAAAAAAGAAGTCTGTGCTCCACGGTGACAAGTATTTGTGGAAAGACCAGGATAGATATGTAAAAAAAGGACTACATGCTCATAAAAAACTCATGTCACATTATACTTCATTTTCCTTTGCTCCTGCTTTCACGTGGCCTCTAGACTACCCTTTCTCCACTGTACAATTAAGCTTCCTGAGCCAGATTCAAAAGCAGGAGAAACTGTTAAAGGAAGTATTTTGTGAGTGGAAACCTCCTGCCAATTCTAATGGGGTTTTAAAAATGCAAACAAATGGAGCCTAAGTTCAAAGAGTGCAGACTGAGGTAGATCGTGAAGAGTTGTTTCCCTGAATGATCACATGGAACAATATTTTTCAAAAATCAGAAGAGGTACATGTAACTCCCAACTAATTTGGAGACAGCAGTGGGTTCACGCAGACCACTGTTCCCTGCAGATTCAGTAAGGATGCTGCTGATCAGCTATTTAAATATAGAATCATAGTGTCCTAGAATCATTTCGGTTGGAAAAGACCCTTAAGATCATCAAGTCCAACCATAAACCTACCACTGCCCAGTCCACCACTAAACCGTGTCCCTAAGCACCACATCTACACGTCTTTTAAATACCTCCAGGGGTGGCGAGGCACCACCAACCACTTCCCTGGGCAGCCTGTTCCA